>NC_058409.1:47255262-47261288 GCF_002201575.2 Neomonachus schauinslandi | reverse complement strand
AGGGGCGCCTGGGTGGCTCAGTCGTTACGTGTCTGCCTTCAGCTCAGGTCGCGATCCCGGAGTCCTGGGATCGAGCCCCGCATCCGGCTCCCTGCTCGGCGGGAAGCCTGCTTCTCCCTCTCCCACTCCCCCTGCTTGTGTTCCCTCTCTCACTGGGTCTCTATCAAATAAATAAAATCTTAAAAAAAAAAAAAAGAGTGGGACGCTCAACTGACTGAGACACCAAGGTGGCCCAAGAAGGTATGTTTATTTAACAAACTTTTAGGGACTCTTCACTGAGTCAAGGACCGTGGAGGACAGGGACTAGAAACAATGACTCAAATCCTACTATGGTAGAGCATGTGCATAATGAACTGGGTACCTGAGTTAGATTTTGCCTCTGTGTATGTGTGATGAAGGTAATGATGGGTGGAGTGAGCAGAGAGCAACTCTAAATTCTGTAAAGGAAGAAAATGCAGTTGCAAGAACCTTTGGTTTTATTACGGTCATATACAACTATTAGCCTCCCATCCTGTTCCCAGATTACCCACAAGGAGTCTGATAATAACCTCTGGATAAGCACTGACTAATTACAGATGAGGAGTAAGGCAACACTTGAACTATAAGTGCTTAAACTCGATCTTTGTGGTATGAGCAGCTACAACCATCTACATGCCATTTCTAAGACCAAGCATGTAAACGTTTCTTTCACCTGAGTGAGGTCTTTCTAATGATTATCTGTTTGTTGCATCTTAAACTTTGGGGAGACCTCAAAGCTGATGTGTAATGAATGTCTACTCAAAGGAGGAATGCCCTCCATAACACTCTGGGAAGCCACAGGCTTTGTTTGAATCCTCATTAACAGCAGCAGGATGAATTTGCAGTCACCAATAATTATTAGAAACCACTTCCTCATATTGAACTAAAACCTTGTATTTTCCAACCACTTCCCTAAGCTTTGGCTTCTGGAGCAATGCGGAATAATCCTATCTTCTCTCCCATACCCTTAAATGTTGGAACACAGCTATCATTTGTATTTCTGAATTCATCTCCAGGCTGCACTTCCCTTTCTTCAATGTATTCCTCTTGAGAAATATTTTCAGTCATCACCCTCCTGTTCCTATTCTTTCACACACTGTAATACTTGGCCAAAATCTGCTTAAAATGTGACACCTAGAACAGAACACGATATTCTAGCTGTGACTGATCTTAGCACATCTGAGTCCAGAGGAATTCTTTTGATCTGGACACAACCTCCATCAATACACTCTTATAGGCTTTCATTCTTACCTCCTGCTCCCCTCCTAGGTGTGCTGTACTGTGGCCAAATAAATTTGGAATTTGGTAAAAAAAACTGTCGGTGTCTTTTTTTCCTGAGTACCACTGTCAAGTCAAGTTTCCCTTCCATTCACCTTGGCAATGGAGTGTGTCCAATTTCATCTTAAATTTGCCTCAGCACTGAAATGATTTTAAATCTTAATAAGATCCTATTTAACCACTGCAGATCTGTTATCTGTAAATTTGATAATACCCTTTATGGAATTTCTTGTGTCTTCATTCAAAGGATTGGAAATTTCCTTCAGTTTAATGTGAATCATTATTCAACTCTCTTACGTTGTTTCAATAGCTAGGAATCCACCTGGCTGATTATCCATCTTAGCCACAAAGATTTCAAAAGAGATGTCAAGTATCTTGTTGGATTCAACGAATCTGGTACCTTTAAACCAGCCTAAGCCAAACAGTTTCTCCGACAACAAACGCTAGGGACATTTTATCATTGCAGTAAAATTTTAGGTGCGCCTCCAAGGTCTATGAAATAAGCAGCCAGAATGGGTGCCAGGTCATGTGAGCAGAAACAAGAGAGCCTGGGTCATATTCACCATTTCCCTTTTCTTGAACATACACAGTGGACCAGATGCACTGGATCTATATTTTATTAGGAAAGGCAACTATGAGGTAAATTCAGCCAAATAAAAACTCAAGAATCATTCACTGGAGAGGGATATGAGAGGGGTTCTGTTCATTACCCCAATTGTCAAGATTTTTTTCAGACAAAATCTTAAGTCTTATTGTGGGTGTATCAGAAAAAGCTACATTGATCTAGTATTTAGATTTTATAACTTTACCCTTTGCCTTTGATACAGCTGGTACTTAGGTGGATGTGTTTCCCATGTAAATTTCTCCATGAATGACAAATGAAAAAGTAAACTCTGGACATTGACTGTTTTTCAAAGAAACAGAAAGCATGGGTTTTTTTGTTGTTGTTGTTGTTTCTTTTTGCTTTTACTCTCACCAAACATTCATAAGAGAAGGCATTTTTGATTTTGAGGGGCTAGCCAATTTCAGATGGGAGACACATAACTGTAATAATGTTGTGTTGAGAGAAGAAAGAAGTCTTGGTCATTGCATCTATTCAGATGAAACAGGGTTTCTCTTTTAACACTTTTAGGGGCTCAGTTAACCATGGCTAAACCCAATTTTAATTCAATTCCCTCAGAGCATGAAAAAATCTTCTTGTGCATGACGGCAAAGGAAAAAATGAAAAATGGTCATAAACAAACCAGATGATCCACTGAGGAGGCAGGATTGTTATACACATTAATTCATATACAAAGGCTAAAGGCAAAATGAGAAAGTAGAAAGTTAAGTCATTCCCTACTAGTTAAGGAAAGTACAAGTACAAAATCATATCAATTAAAAAAATTTTTTAAAAATATTTTCTCTATTTTGCCTTCTTACACAATGCAGTTTGTCAATTCTACAGAGCTACAGATACTTACCTGTCATCCTATTAGCTTTAGAAAAGCAAGATTTTCATGTAAATAGCTCAGGTGATAACTCTTCAAGATAATTTTTAGTTAATTCATCTAGGTAACATGCAGCATTCCTACTAAAGGGAAAAAAGTCTATGTTAGGTGGCATAACATCATGCCTTTTCTTTCTCTTCTCTGTAGTTACCCAAAACATATCTAAATCTCCTGGATCAATAATCCAGAGAGAGACTTTATTATACATTGCTCAGTTCACAAATCTGAAGTGGAAGTTGGCCAATGACAATTTTTATAGTTTATCCACATTCAGAATGCCTTACCAACACTCTATGCTCTGATCTGAAAAAAAAAAAAAAAAAGAAAAAGAAAAAGAAAAAATAGATGAATGGCTATATTCAAAAAGACTAAAAAAATAAGTCCTTAGTTTTGAATTACGCTAAAGAGTAAGTATTTGAATTTACTGCTATGCTTTGGAAGATTTTAAATACAAGATGTGGACTTTATTTATTTGTTTAAAGATTTTATTTATTTATTTGACAGAGAGAGACACAGCGAGAGAGGGAACACAAGCAGGGGGACTGGTAGAGGGAGAAGCAGGCTTCCCGAGGAGCAGGGAGCCCGACGCAGGGCTTGATCCCAGGATCCCGGGATCATGACCTGAGCTGAAGGCAGACACTTAACGACTGAGCCACCCAGGCACCCCAGATGTGGACTTTAAATAAAAAGAACATCATAGAGCTTTTGTTTTCTTATGCATTTCAGTTTTAACATTAAAGTATGAAAGAAATGTGAGCTCACGGTCATGGATAATAATGCAACTTTATTGTGTGCAGCCTTTTTCACACTAAGTATTATTTTTCCATGTGAAGTAAGATTTAAAGTGATAAAGTTATTGTTAAGGAGACACACAGAAAGGCAATAGAAAAAGCTGAAGAGAGTTTTTGTCTGAAACTGGAAAACAGAACAGTCTGGGGGAAAAACAAAAGATACGAGAAAAGTACCACAAGTTAAAAAAAAAAACTACTTTGGGGGAGAGAAGGGCCACGCAATTGTCTCAGGGGGAGGGTAAGATTTCATGTGCATGTTTAATGCATGTGCTTGGCAATAATAATCTTAGAATTTTCTCTGTGTTGTCTGAGCTCTTATTTTTTCCCACTGTCTGTAATTTTATTATGCAGCATAATAAATATATGTATATATGTTTTTATTTAGCACACAGTCCATTTGTCTAATTTTGTACCTCACCAGCAAAGTCATACCTCAGATACACAGTGGAAAACAACTGGAAAGACCTATCAGAGTACATTCAGAGTTTGGATTTTTAATTAAAAAATTTTTTTATTATCCTGTTTTGGTTTCCTTATTCAGTAGACTCCTAGGGAAAAGTAAGTACTGTAAGTTTATTGGTCTACTGTAGAAGTAGAAGTTAGACTCAAAAAAGAAAGTTAGAGATCCAAAGTTTCACTTAAAATAAAAATCACCAGACAAGATAGGCTATGAAGAGCCTCCTCCCTGTGGCTCAGTTAAAGAACACATAACACTTTGGATCAGCCGTCCTCAAACACTTCTGTCCAGAACTTACTCCTCTTCTGGAGTTTCTGAACTCTTTCTGCCCGACACGAGCTCTAGTTCTCTTCACTACACAGCCATTTGCGACATGTGTATCTGCCACTGTGGAGGAGATAAAGGAGGCAAAGTCCCTACCACTGACCAGAACATGAGAGGAGAAACACATCCTTGGACCTGCTTCAGTGCTCTAGTTGGCAAATATGCTGAAAGACTAACAATCTTCATATGCTGAGGTGGAAAGGAACCTCTAATACAAGATCGAAAATCCTCTAACACAAGATACAGAAACAATACACATTAGGCCAGTTCAGTTAAAACTCGTACTTTTTTTGGTACTCTCTGACAGGACTTCAGAAAAGATAAACCCCAATGGTGGAACATAATTTAAGTGTGGCAGAAAGGTGGAAATCGTAAGACCTGATATGCAAAGATAAATGCATTACTGAGGCATAATCCCCTGGCCCTGAGGTATGTGGGCAAAGAGGTCACACTTTACCATGAGACAGAGGGTCAAAGGTGATGCAGGGCTCCAAGAAAATACTTACCAGAGGAATGTGATGATTCATTATCAGTCCAGAAATCTCAAGTACAAAGTTTTAAGATATAAGAAGGATCAAATTATATAATGTATATGATTCAATTTAAAAATTCTTAGCCCTCTTACATTATATTATCCAGAGTACAATAGTAAAAAATCAAATTACATTCATATGAAACTTTTATAAAAAGAAATCAAATCCATTTTTATGAAATTTTATAGTACAATTATTTTCTAATGGGTGTTTGCTTAGGTCATGGTATTTATAGTTCCATTTACATCTGCAAAATTTTTCAAAGCGAAAACAAAAGGCAGTCAATAGAAATCTAAACTTTCATTTGTAAAACTCCCTTCAGTTTCCAGGCCAGTAACACATGGCGATGTCAACTTCTCCTCCAGACATGGACTGCTACCAAAGATCCCCAGTTTAAGGAGCATGCAGGCCTCTACTCATTAGGAACGCTTTCTGGTTTGGCTCACGTTTCAAGAAATTCTGGAGCATGTCCATGCCGTCCAGAGATCCCCCAGGTTTCAGGATTAGGTTTCTGTATTTCATTCCAACCTAATAAAATAAAACATCATGCCTAATAATTCATTGTTAAAGCAATTTTCCAAATCCCTAGATGCAAAAGAGAAAGGGGTAAGGGTGAAGAAAAAGGGACTTTACTCTGGATATTCTCTTTTGCCTCGACTACAGCTCTGTAGTACTTATGTGTTTTGGTAGCTATGAGATCTGAAGCTTACAAACTCTGGTCTTCTACATTCCTCTTTATTACTGTCTTGTCTCCTTAGAGTCTCAACAGTGAGCAAACAGATGAACAAAAAATAGCCAAATGGAATGTATAACAGATTCTTATTTGTTAGCCCATCTCCCTGTGCTATTTTATTTTATTTTTTTTAAAGATTTTATTTATTTGAGAGAGAGAGAATGAGACAGAGCACATGAGAGGGGAGAGGGTCAGAGGGAGAAGCAGACTCCCCGCTGAGCAGGGAGCCCGATGTGGGACTCGATCCCGGGACTCCAGGATCATGACCTGAGCCAAAGGCAGTCGCTTAACCAACTGAGCCACCCAGGAGCCTGCACTTTGTATTTTTTTTTTTTTATTTTTTAATTTAATTTAATTTATTTATTTGAGAGAGAGAATGAGATAGAGAGAGCATGAGAGGGG
>NC_058409.1:47235279-47255252 GCF_002201575.2 Neomonachus schauinslandi | reverse complement strand
AGAGAGAGCATGAGAGGGGGGAGGGTCAGAGGGAGAAGCAGACTCCCCGCTGAGCAGGGAGCCTGATGCGGGACTCGATCCAGGGACTCCAGGATCATGACCTGAGCCGAAGGCAGTCACTTAACCGACTGAGCCACCCAGGCGCCCCTCCCTGTGCTATTTTAAAGGGTTAGCAAAGCAAGTGTTCAAGAAGGCCACAGACGGGGTCTGTGTACCTGGGAACAGTGGCACCACGATGGCCAAATGTTTTTACGAGGGGCTTACAGAAGAACCCTCATCTTTATGAAAGACAGTGGGACAACATCACAGGTCCCACGGTGTAGGGTAAGATATTTCTGTGGGCGCAGAGCCAGGAATAAGGACCTTTGTGAAGTTCTCTCTGGGGAGGAGGTCTGGAATTTTAAAACACATTGCAGTTACTCTGCCCTTATTTACATAAATACATGAGCAAATAAGTGAAAGAAAATGACGGTAATGCAGAATCAGTGTTATTCAGTATTTTCACTTCCTTTTCATCAATATCTTTTGGGGAAGCAAAGCAAGACAATTCAGTGAAGCCTAATTCTAAATATACATATAAAATAAATACTTAATGATGTAATGTATGGGGATTAACATAAGAATAAAAAAAATAAAATAAATACTTCACAGAGTAACACTTTGAAATGTATATCCATTATATCATTTGATCAATATGACTAATAGTTTTTTTTAAAGATTTATTTATTTTAGAGGGAGAGAGAGGGTGCGCGAGCAAGCAGGGGGAGGGGAAGAGGGAGAGAGAGGATCCTTAAGCAGACTCCCTGCTTTTTTAATTTTTTATTTTTATTTATTTTTTATTTTTAAAGATTTTATTTATTTATTCATGAGAGACAGAGAGAGAGAGAGAGAGAGAGAGAGGCAGAGGGAGAAGCAGGCTCCCAAGGAGCAGGGAGCCCGATGCGGGGCTCGATCCCAGGACCCTGAGATCATGACCTGAGCCGAAGGCAGACGCTTAACCATCTGAGACACCCAGGCGCCCCTCCCTGCTTTTTTTTTTTAAAGATTTTATTTATTTATTTGAGAGAGAGAGAATGAGAGACAAGAGCATGAGAGGGAGGAGGGTCAGAGGGAGAAGCAGACTCCCTGCTGAGCAGGGAGCCCGATGCGGGACTCGATCCAGGGACTCCAGGATCATGACCTGAGCCGAAGGCAGTCGCTTAACCAACTGAGCCACCCAGGCGCCCTTCCTCCCTGCTTTTTTTAAAAAAGTAAAACAAACAACAACAAAACCCTCGGTAAAATTAATTTTAATAAAATATTTTAACCACTATATCTACATTATCTCAACATATATCAATATAAAAATTACTGCGATTTACTTTTTGTTGTAGGTCATCAAAATCTACTGTGTTTTTTACTTTTACACCCAATTCTTCAGGGGCGCTAGCCACATTTCAGGTGCTTGACAGCCACAGGTGGCTACCACAGCGGACAGGTGGAGGGCCTAGAACACACAATGATCCTTAGAGGGGCTTGTTGGACAATATTCTAGTTGGACATTGAAAAGGCATGTAGTAATCTTGTTGCTTTATTTATAAGCTTTGGATAAATTTTCTTAAAAAGGGTAGGGCCTGTAATCGCTGATATTTGAATTCCTGAAAACCCGGTAATGAAGGCTTAGAGCTAGATTTAATGTTCTTCAGGGGAAAAAAAAATGACATGTAGTTTCTTACTTGGTCTGCAGCAATTCATGACTGTTAGGACAGCAATCGAGAACCTAAAACGTGAATGATGCCTACTCCTGCCAGAGTCTTTATTATTCTAAGTAGCAGCAGCTCAGGGGTGTTGAGCCCAAACACAGTCCCCTTCCCTTCCCCTTCTTTCATTGTCCAATGTGCTTACATTTGCCTACAGTGTTGAATCAGCAGGAGGACTGGGCAGGCTGGGGAAGAAAGACTGTAGTGATACAGGAAGAACTTAGAAAACGTGAATTAAATTCATGTGCAGAATTACAAAAATATTTTAATCCTTTTTAATAGAAAAAATATAAGTATATACTAATAGTGAAGACAGCAGTATCATGAACCCTATGTACCCACCATCCAACCTCCATAATTAATATTTACCTGCAGAAATTCTTAATGCTCAAGATCTGAGACTCTTTTACTTATTAAAAAGACCTATTTCGTTCTACATTTATTATAGGAACGTCAATGAAAATCTAGATTAAGGTAAAGAATAAATCTCCCACAATGCTGATGTCTCACAAAACAGTGTCATTTGTTACAGAGGACCGTGGTCTTAGGGAGCAAAGAAAAGCAGGCTCTTGCGGGAGCTGCCCGATACTGTGCAGAAGCGGCTCAGGGCTCCTCCGAACAGTCCAGCCACCGTGGAGCCAGGCGCTATTGCGTCTCACACACGGTACGCGGCTCAGCACAGCTCCAGTCCTGCCCTGAGTACGGCTCCAAACAAGTTGATTCAATTTCCTGAATTACAGAGCAATGGTCTTTTAATAGTTTCATTTCCTTCGCAATGAAGTTTGGAGAACAGTTTAAGAGTCATTTTGGTAATAGGATCTTGCTTTTCTTTAAAAACAAAAAACCAACCAACCAAAGAAGAAAAGTTAAGTGAATTTTCGTGTTTTCGGAAGGTACCGGCTCTCTGGGTGAGAGAACACCGTCTGGGAAACATATGCCACAGGCGGAAGGAGTCTTTGCCCTAAGTTGTTCTAGTTTGTTTACATAATAAAGAAACTTGAACTGAGAGGAAAGCAGAAAGAGAAGTTCTAAGACAACCATGGAGATTTTTCATGCTGAAAAAAATCCTTCAGGACGATCTGTAGATAGTAAGAGCTTCTATTAACTATTCCATGAAGGTAAGTCACATTAGTCACCTGTGTGGTTTTTAATCCTGGACGATTAGAGTGTATCTATTGGCAACTGTGCAAATCCTCTCTAACATGATGTTTTCTTTTTTTTTTTTTTTTAAGATTTTATTTATTTATATGACAGAGAGAGACACAGCGAGAGAGGGAACACAAGCAGGGGGAGTGGGAGAGGGAGAAGCAGGCTTCCCATCGAGCAGGGATCCCAGGACCCTGGGATCATGACCTGAGCTGAAGGCAGACGCTTAACGACTGAGCCACCCAGGCGCCCAAACATGATGTTTTCTAAAGCAAGTTCAGGAGTTTGGGAGTCAGGGCCAAATTCGAATCTTGGCTTCACCCTCGGCTCTGTGACCATCGGCCTTGGTTTCCTTACTTGTCAAGGAGGAATATGCCTCCCTCACTTAGTCGATAGGGAATTAGAGATGATTTCAGTACACTGCCCACTCCCTAGTGTAACACATGGCATCCAGGGGCACTCAGTAATCCTCAGTGGTCATCCATCTCTCCTCTCATTTCCACCCCTCTCTCACTGGCCCTACGTTCAGTGTCTCATGTACAGAGCAGGGACATGGATGCATTCCTGGCTTGGCATCTCCTTAAAATTAGTTCGGTCTCCTAATAAAGCTAAAAAAAGCATAAGAGACTTCATCTCCATTATTAAGAAGAAATAGACTCCCTAATTCAGTAGGACTATTAAGTAGGAGAGACAAGGCACTCATTTGATCTAAGAATATGCACCCTTTATTTGAGGTAATATTTTATTTATTTATTTATTATTTTAAAAGATTTATTCATCTATTTTAGAAAGAGAGAGAGCGCGAGTGGGGGGTAGGGGCAGAGGAAGGAGAGAAGCAGACTCCCCACTGAGCATGGAGTCCGACCTGGGGCTTAATCCCATGACCCCAGGATCATGACAGGAGCTGAAATCAAGAGTTGGATGCTCAACCGACTGAGCCACCCAGGCGCCCCTTGATGTAATATTTTAAGAACAATATAATGACCTGAAGGAAGGATGCCATCATCTACCAGTAATGAGAATACGAAGAGCCAACCGCCTGGGTCTCTTGCTGTCTCTGGCATTTGTGGGGCAGCACATGCCAGCTTCCACTGCCTTCCGACCCTCCCTCCTTCCTGCTGTGACCAACTGGGGAGCAGAGCCAGAGCAGTCTCCTTCCTACTCTGAGTAACAGGCATCAGGGCAAAGAGCATCCACCTGAGCACAGGTGATGACAATCAGGCATTCAACAGGCTCACTGGGCAGCTTTAAAGGTGGACTTTGGAACCTTTCCTTCCATAGCCCATCTGTGAACTCCTTCCCAACAGCACACCCTTTGTTTTCTATGAGGGTGGGGAGATCGTGGGTGGAAGAAGAATACCTTGGACAACAGCATAGAAAAAGGAAGAGAGTCAGAGACTGGTGCTGGTCGTCAGGGAGACGGAAATAAGAACAGTGGGTAGGAATCTGCTTCATTAGAAGAGGCCTTCTGGAAACCTTAAGCAAAGTTTCAATTTGTGAGGGTAGAAGGACCGATCTTTATTTATGGGGAGGGAGATTAGGGGAAAAAAAAAAAGCAGGCTGGGCGGTAGTAAGTACTGGGGAGAACAACCATGATTAAATGTAACAGTTTTGAAGCAGAGGACACACAAAAGTGAATAAAACAGCTCCTATTACAAGGGTCTTATGATCTAGGAGGTGAGATAAAGGAATAGACAATTAACAATGCAGATTATTAGGGTTCAAAGAGAAATACAGAGAAGGGCTGTAAGAACACAGAGGAAGAAAAACTGCTTCTAGTTGGTTGGGATTCAAGACTTAGAAGGTCTGGCCTTGTAAATATGCAAGAAGTAAGCTGGAAATCAATCCCATTTCCTTCCTTTATTCCTAAATCAGGCAAAATCTAAGTCTGTTAGAAAAGGCTGAAGTGTAAGAAAAATCAGCTTTGGGGTGGTATTATCAGGAGAGCTGAAGCAGAAGTTAATCCATTTGGAAGGACCCGCAGGAGAGGAAATTTCATATTCTCCCTTAGCAACATATTATAGCAGGAATCGGGCCTAGAATTCTGATGGAAAGGCACTGGAATGCTTAGCTTTATATTACACATTCTCTGTCAGGTAACTTTTTTGCACGTTAACCCCAAATTCACCATGTTTCCGTGTCTGTTACTGCAAGTAAAGATCTAGCTACTTCCTTATTCATTACAGATTAAAATACATTTCTTCTTCATTGACGGAAAAACAAAGGTTAGCAATTTCTCTAAATGCAAAAGAGGTGGAAGATAATTCTAGCTTAATAATATAATTGTCTTTGAATCCACAATGTCTACTGCCTCTTAGGAAATTTTCCCTCAATGAGGTTGCCTTATAAAAAGAAATGGCCCTACTTAAAATGCCCCCATTTTTCTTCAACCCTATGATTAGCTGCTGTATTTTGAAACTACATTTGGCGACCTTAAAGATATCTTCAAAGAGCCCCTACAGCTTGCTGGAAAAGTGTTATTCCCAAGCAGCTCCCTTCCGTAGTTATTTAAGAGATGAGTTGGAGAAGGAAAAGATATGTCTGATAATGAGGCATATTCTACTAGAAACATAGACTTTAGAATATATTTAACAAACTAATTAAATAGTTAGGATGGTCTATCTATTTATAATGAAGAAAAGAGAAAATCACAAATAAAACCAGAGGTAGCAAACTTCTGGCTATTATAGGTAAGTGGCCAATTCTAATACTTTGATAGAAGCCCTCAAAACAGAATGAAACCATCGTACCATAAAATATCCTATTGCTACATTTGGTATTCAGAAGACTATAGGTTTGGGGTGCCTGGCTGGCTCAGATGGTAGAGCATCTGACTTTTGATTTTGGGGTTGTGAGTTCGAGCCTCACACTAGGGGTATAGATTACCTTAACAACAACAAAAAAAGCTTTATATTTGATCCTTCCTATTTTGGTTTTCCCAGTGAGTAGGGCACTTTCTAGTTAGGCTTGCTAAGATCTGGAATGTTTCTCAGAGTAGATCTTGAGCTTTGCAGGATGGTAAGAGGTTACAGAGAGAAGGCCTGGAGATGTTCTTTTGTTGATATCAATGACCAGGACCAATAATGTCAACAGTCCGTGATCTTTTAGTCTCCAGCCTCTGTGGAGTTTAGGGACTAAGAACTGCAGGCTCTGATTCCTTGAAGGGCCACACCACTATCTTCTCAAAATGATTCAAACACTTACTAGGTGAAACTAACATGTCATTATGTGTCAACTATACTTCAGTTAAAAAAAAAAAAAGGTGTCAACCTTATATAGTTACAGTGGCACCAATATGTACTCAATTGTGATGCTTATTAAGAAATCTAAGACAGTCTAATTCTCCTTCCTTTCAAGGTGTCCTTTTATTTGTTTGCTTGCTTTTATTGTGGTTTATTACTGAAAGTTTCTAGAGTCTATTATTTATCCTTATTATTACAGAATTTTTATAATGGCTTTGGGAAACAATCTTTTTAACTCACTGTGCTGGGCAATAATAACTGGTCCCTTTCTACTGAAAACTTTCTAGAAAATATAGCAGAATTCAATGATAAGGAAAAAAAACATAAAACACACTCGGGAGGGTGAGGGCCTTGAGACAACATAGTCTGCAGATACACTGTGATTGCTCTAGCACCCATGACTTCAGATCAAATTCAGTATTTCCTTATACTACGAAAAGTCTCTCAGGGCACCTGGCTGTATCAGTTGGAGGAGCACACAACTCTTGATCTTGGGGTTGTGCGTTCAAGTCCCATGTTGGGTGTAGAGATTACTAAAAATAAATAAATAAATAAATAAATAAATAAATAAATAAATAAAAAAAAAAATTTCTTTCTCTTCATCACAACAAATCTGTAATAATGACTGATGTTTTTTGTAGAACGGGATTACTGTCTCAAAGTACTAACTTTTAATAATTGGGTATTTGAATTTTGTAAATAAGGTATTACTTTAAAGCAAACATTTGCAGCAAAAAAAAAAAAAAAAAAAAAAAATAAAAGTAAGCAAAACCAAACAAACAGTGCACTGTAGGAGGGAACAAAACGGCTATTTAAAAAGCTGTTCTAGTATCTGCCACTGCAGGGAAGAGTGTGAGGGTGGGGTGCACAGGGATTCCCCTTGTCACTGGAGCCAGATTCACTACTGTTGTGACAGCAGGGGAGCAAGAAATGACATGATATCCCAGAGTATTTGACAGGAAAACAAAAAGGAAGGGATTAAAGCTAGCTTCATGGCGTAAAATGAATAATATATAGCAATGTCAAATCCACAATTATAGTAAAACTGAAAACTGTTTTTAACATTACAAAGCCAACAATTCCAAGTTGTTGGGAATTTTGCCTTCTCCAAGTTCAACCCAGGTCCCTGGTCTAAATTAAAAGTAGTCTGGCTGCCTGCCAAGCTGTGAAACTTGGGAATAAGAGGAAGTACATGGAAGCATAGTGGCAGGGATTGAGTCTGCCGGAACTGCAAGTTCCTTGGGGTCCACTGGGATCAGCACTTTGGCCGTTCTGTTGACCGATGGAAGAGAAGAGGTCACGGTGGAGGGTACTGGAGATGTGGCCGTGTGAGTGGAAGCACAGAGGAGG
Organism: Neomonachus schauinslandi; assembly: GCF_002201575.2. Taxonomy (NCBI): domain Eukaryota; kingdom Metazoa; phylum Chordata; class Mammalia; order Carnivora; family Phocidae; genus Neomonachus; species Neomonachus schauinslandi. Next base: position 47,247,775 of record NC_058409.1, on the reverse strand, counting down.
TGAGTGAGGAAGCCTAATTGAAAAAGGTACTGGAGCACTTTTGCCAGGAAGCCTCACCAACTAGTAAGAGCCAGTAACAGGTCATAATTGCACCTTTATATAACTAGACCTTGTGTCTCTTTAAACATTGATTTCTGATTTCTGCAATAATACATGCTCTATGTAAAAATAAGGAAGAGCTCCACAAAAAGCACAGAAAAATATTTAATAATCACTCATCAAGTTATCACCCGAAGTTAAGAATGGACATTTTGATGTACTCTTTTTCTAAACATACATTTTAAAGTAAAAATTTACATTCTATGGTACAAAATATTCTATAACCTGATTTTTTTTTCTAAGAGTTATATTAAAAATTCCAGACATAAGAAAAAGCTGTTGGAGCCCTTCCCTCATGCCCAAGTCCATTCTGCTCTTCAAAAAATGGAAAGGCCACTTTGGGTTGGAATGATTTGGAAGATTTCATAAGTGAGTGGCCATTTGAGTAGGGCCTTTCAGAATGGTAAAATTTTTAAGAGGCACAGACAAGAAGGCACATATTTTAGGTGGAAGAAAGAGAATGAACAAATTTGTGAAGGTGCAAAGAGCTACAGGAACACACAAATTTGGCTGAGACAAAGAGTTCTGGGAAGTAAGGAAGGGATTTGATGGCTAAGCTGAGGACTGTGAACAAGGAGAGGAATAACAAGAAGCAGGAAATAAAAAAAAAGAAAAAGAAAAAAATGGTAGGTGAGGGCCTTTAAAGTTGGTGACTGGGTCATCAGTGGTAACTCTGGAGAGAAAGTAACTTTCCAGTTCAGTTGGTGGAGGCAAAAGCCAGATAAAAGAGGTTTGCCAAGACTGTTTCTTACAGTGAGAAATTAGGCTGTAAAAGGAAGAACAACTGAATAGTAGCAATAGGGTTGCCAAAGTCAGTAGCAATAACCCCAGTTTTTTCCCCAAGATGGCAAACCAGTAAGGCTTGGTATGAGAGACATCCCTGAGCAGAAGGAAAGAAGTAGTGAAGTATATGAGGAGAAAAAAAGATGAAGTACTCAGTCTCGATGGCCTTACTTTTCTTAGTGGAGAGCAGAGAGGTAGTGAGAGACTCAGGGGAACTCAATAAAGGAGGTGGACAGGACAGCAGAGTAACACTGGTTGTCCAGACAGGTCAGATAGCATTACTTTGTACTGGGGCACGTTAATGGACTCACACCATCTCCGGAAAGTTCTGAATCCCAAGGGCACCATATCTAAGTGAGATGGTGAAGGAATCCAGGGCTGGGCACTAGGCTGAAGGTCATGCAGAAGTCAAGATATTTATGAGCACAGTCAGTGGTTGACCAACGTAATAGGTTGGCCAGGGAAGGGAAGGAAGCATACAGTGACCTAAGAGCTTGGGTAGGGTGGGATAGAAGATGGTGTGATTGGAAAGGCTAGTATAGAATGGAGGTGCCCTGGGGGTGATTTTTTGGGGGGGGGGGGGGGGGGGTTGGGGGGATGGTGATCTAAATTACAGCAATGTATTTCAGTATATGTGTGAGGCACTATGCAATCCAGAAACAAAAGTTTGGGGGAACAAATCAGTTGGCTAAAATAAGAACAAAGAGCCTGATTTTGATAATTTGTTCTTCTAATTTCTGAATCAAACAGAATAAAAAGCACACTGGAAAATGCATCAGCCCTAGAAATAATCTGACAGCTGAGTCTTCAACAAGAGTGGAGACTGGGGGACTGTAACTCAGGAAGGTTTGGCTGGTAGCCACCTGGCAGCCAATTCACTGTACACAGAAAGGAATGGCTCAGGTTAATGAAGCAGCTCAAATTACTTAGAGGCATTTGGGTTACAAACTACGTAGTAGGTGGGGTATGCCAGCCACAGAGAAAGGGTACCTCCCACAGAAAATGTATAAAGAACCTGTGTAGAGAATATCGCAACATACGCAGACCATTTCTATCAGGAAGGAGTTTACCTTTCTTTCCCAACCTCCTATAGAACTAAAACATTGTACAGCACATGTCAAAACTAGCTGCTATAAATGCTCAAATGCATAAACAAAGCTTTGAATTTTAATTATGCAATATATTGGAATGTTAATAAGCAAGAAAATGCAGGTTTTTTTTTTTAAACTTACAGAATTAGAGTTAGTCACTTGTACACTACAACTTAATGATGTATGATATGATAAGATGCAAGACTTAAAAGTTAAAAGCTGTTACCAAATCTCTTACTCTAAAATCTAGGTGTAATAAATATTTTACACTAGGAATTAAAGGGGAGGGAGCAATTGCAAAATTAACAAAAGGAGAAAAGAAAATACAATACCTCTGGATTCATTATCCCTTCTTTTTTAAAACAGCTGTAAAACATGTCCATGGAAAATACTTCACTCCAAAGATATCCATAATATTGGCCATCATATCCCCCTGCCAAATGTCCAAAAGTGGCTGGCATATTTGTGCCTTTAAAGAAAGATACATTTCAATCAATGTGATGGCCAATGTTAATAATCAGGTTATCAGCTGGCTAAGGTTTCCCTATGGGGAGTCCAGACACTGGGGAGAAGAGACAAGCAGGATCTCACCTGTAGTACTCCCTGGGTTTACCTGTGCCCTTGGCCAAGATGTTTACAAACTTCTCTGCTATGATGACTCAACCTCGGAGATGGTTTCGGCCCTAAGCTCTGGAATGCCTAACAATAGTTTCAGAGGCTTTGTCCACACCCATCAGATAGCTCGGTGTTTCAGAACTACTCAGTCCTTTCTTATCCCTTAGACACATGTGTCTTACAGATACTCTAATCCTAAGCCTACTCTTTGTCACACCTCTTTATATCTAAAATGTGTCAGAATGGCACTTATTTTAGGTTCATAATTACTGAAAAATAACTCTTTATTTAAAAAGCTAAAAAGGTTTTACCAACACAATCTACCTCTAGGGCTACTTTTAAAAAAGGATTTTTGTCAAAGTGGCCTCAGGCACAAAGTTGTTGTATGGTCTACTCTAAACAGATCACAAAAGGAAGTGAGGAGCCTGGATTGACTCAATTAACTCTTCTGATCTTCAGTATCACTATAAATGTGATGGATTCATTTAAATAACGACCTCGTTGGTGAAAAAAGTCACCGTACCAAACTATGTATCATGAACAACTACATGTTGGCTTAAAATATATATAACTATAAATGTGAACACACACGTGTGAGCACCTACCCATCCACATGAATGCCATAAATACTGGGTTAAAAAGTGCTAGTTAAACTGCCTTAACCGATCTCAGAACCAAACACAAAAACATGGCAGAAGCTTGTGCTTCTCTCTAAAATTGCCCCTTCTGCCAATTTCTTAGTGAAATCACTGGGAAGTCGCTGTCCATACACGGAGGGAGGAGCCAGGTGGGTACTGCCAAATGTAAATGGCTTTCTCTGCTCTGGGGTGGAGGCCAATTGCTCATGCCTGATTACACGAAAATGGGGCAAAGTGGGAGCCACCTCTCCTTTAAGCACATTTGGATAGGATAACTCATATGGACATGGTAAGCTTATCTGAAAGTCATGGCCTGATTACAGGAATCAGAAACAAATTACATGAGGTAAGCTGCCTGACCAACTCTACCTTCCCTGGCAGGGCTGGTAGGTGTATACCCTGCGCCTGACAGAAAAAATGAATTCAAGTCGCAGTATTTACAAACCTGGAGTAGCAGCAACACCTAAAACCTCAGTGCAGTATTTGGCATATTCACTTGCAGCGTCCAGCGATGCGTCCGTATGGAGAGCCTGGTCAACTTTGCTCAAAACAATCTGGCGTAAGGTCAGAAGACCTAATAACATAAGAATGTTTGGGCATGTTTTGGAGAAGAGAGAACTATGTGTTCTAATATCACAAGATCAAAGATTTCAAGAACTGATGCCTGTAGTACATACTACAAAATGGGGGCAAGGTATCTCATTTAAGATTTAAAGGGAGATGGATTTTTTTTCTTGGACACAATCCCAGTGTATTTAGTGGTCTTCCCTCCCCACGTTAGCATCATTATTAAAGGGGAAATAAGTTGTATGGGAGAAGATGCCAGCAATTCTCTATTAAGCAATTCTAATGTATTTTCCTCTTCTAAAATTACAAGTCATACCTGTGTTGACCAGTCTGGAAGCAACAAGTTTTTCAAGCAGATCATCCATAATAGGGCTTCCATCTTTATAATGTTTTGACAATCTTCGGAGGGAATCCATGTCCCATACCCAATTTTCAAGCATTTGGGATGGCACCTCTACAAAGTCAGTTTCCACATTTGTTCCACTAAACCGTGCAAAATCAGTCTAGAAAGTAAACATAGAAGTATTTGTTTTTTTTTTTTAAAGCACTGAATGAAAACTACCTATGTGATGAATCATAATTAAGACTCTCTACAACTAGGGCACCTGGCTGGCTCAGTTGGTAGAGCATGCGACTCTTGATTTTGGGGTTGTGAGTTCGAGCCCCACAGAGGGTATAGAGTTTACTTAAATATTAAAAAAAAAAAAAGACTCTCTAAAACTTAAGTCAGAATCAGAGTCAACTGCGTCTTTGAATAAAGGGTTAGGATAACTTCACTTTTTTTTTTTTTTTTTTTTTTAGGATAACTTCAAATTTAAATGAAAGCAAAATGCAGTAGCCAAGCAGCCTAAAAAATAACCACCAAGTACTCTATGTTAAATTAATATTTCATTCTTTTGAATCATAGACAAACTTGGAACAATCATCAGGAAACATAACTGAAAACAAAAATCGGTCTGAGTTAAAACGAGCCTTAAGCTTTGGAAGTAAAAATATTAAAAAAATTTTTTCCATTACAAATGAATAGATTTAAGACAATTTCTCCCTACTTCTCTTTTCTGTTTGCTTCCTTTTGTTTATTCAATACATGCCTTTCTGGGGCACTCATCACTCTATTATTTAACTACTCAAGTTTCAATCAAAATCAACGAGTTAAATGACAACACTGCAGGCAGATATCCTTCGCATGTGTGTTATGTTTTGTGTTCTAAACTTTAAATAAGTGATTCTGAGATAACTGTGCTGTGGAAAGCCTGGTTGTACCTTGCAGGGTAGAAGAGGTTATCTTAACACAAGAAGCCACTTCAGTGGGAGTTAGAGCTGTGGATCAGCCGGCATGTGGGGTGAATGAAACGCGTTTCCTGGACAAACAAAGGATATGCTCAGAAGTTAAAGCATCCCTTGTAAAAATAAAGGGCTTATTCTGAAGGTGTGGGCTAAGAGTTAAAAAAAAGTTTGTTTTTTTTTTAAAGTGAAGTTTAGTAAATTGTTGACTCAGATGTCAGAAAAGCTCTTGATCTGAAAGAGGGGAATTCACTAGAGCAGGCTGATGTTTTCTAACCTGCACACCATCCACAGAACTTCTGTAAAATTGACATGGGCAGAGGAGATTTAGCATTAAACCAACCAGGTCATCTGCAGAACGGGGTTATCGTTGTGTTATCTTTCCCTGAACCTCTGTCCTGTTTCCCTCACAGATGTGTGACACCCCAATCCCTCCCTGACTTCATCATCCCTGGGGCTCTGCAGGGAAGGGAAAGGAAGACGGGCTGAAGCACCGGAGGAGGCAGCAGATGGGATGCCGAATCAGCAGCAAAGAACGATTCTGCTTTTGGCCCAGGGCAGAAGCACAGATGTCAACGCCATTTCACATTCTGCCTTCCTCTCTTTATGCAAAAAAATGTTTTGCTTGACTTCCTATTATAATTGCGGTGATTCTAGATATGAAGAGCTGCAAATACTGAAGGGCCAAAGGGAATGAAATTCACTAGGCATTGGAATTAGGCCACCTGTATTTGAGGACATCCCAATAAAAAGTTCTTATAGGAAAGAGGCAAGGGTTCCAGAAAACTGAATACTTTGCCTCTTTCTGGTATATAATCTTCTAAAATAACAAACATCCTACACTTAGATAAAACAATCTGATACAATAATCATAATCGACATCTATTGAGACTTTACCAGGTAAGGCATTATGCTAGGCCCTTTACATGGATTATCTAATTCAAATTCCAAAATGATTGTATGAACTACATACTGTAATCTCTGTTTTGAGATAAGGAAATTGAAACATACTAAGATTAACAGGAGAACGAGGATTTGAAACCCACGGTTTTAACCACAACTGCTATAATGCCACTCTATCTTATAAGAAAAATGAAAAACATAAAAGGTTAAATTAGCATGCTACAAAGTGGCTAAATCCTCCTGGACGTTGTTTAAAGTAGGAAAGTCTTATATCAAACTTGCCTTCATAAGAAGAGCAAAACAGGTTTCAGTTGTGCTTCCTTAGAAATCCTACTTCCTCTCTGTACTGGAAGATGTTTCAAGGATCAGACCTGAGGCTGGGTGTAAAGGTCAGCCTTTGTAACCACCTATCCTATACCTGGGATTCTGTTATACTAACTGCATGATTTTCTAAAGATTACAGTTTTTAAATAAGTACTAACAGAGCAAATAAAGGCAAATAAATCACACCATCAGCGACCACTATACAATTATTTTGACAAAAATACACATTTTGTATATTCTGCTTGTGTGAATGTTTTTCGATCAGCATTTGCAAATGAGGGTGCAAATCAACCCCAAATAACAAAATGTGTGTGTGTGTGTTTGGAGGTGGTGGTGGTGGTATTTCAGAACCTAGAAAAACATGAACAAATGAATAATTCATGAGCTAAAATTGAATAAAATAAAAATTAACGCAGTTATGTCACTCAGAGTAGAGAAGAGAGGGCTTATTCTGTCCAAAGCCATTGGGTGGTGGGGGAGAGAGCACAGCAAATGAATGAACAGATCAACAATGTCTTCTAAAGAACAAAAGGAAATGTTTGCAAGGAGTAAAACCTAAAAATAACCCTACTGCTTACTAATTTCCCGAAAGCCAGTCACGCTGTTTTCTCTGTGTGCCATTTGAGCAGTATCATTTAAATATTTTTCAAATGAGGAGGACAAAGAACCTATGAAACTCAAAAGCTCAATTTCCAGCAAACAACTAAATTCTAAAAGAAAGGACTCCACAGTCAGCCACTGTATAAGTCTACAAAGAAACCCTGAACAAGTCTTAGGATCTAGTAGCCTGCTGGGGGGGTCTGACACTCAAAACAGCATGACTGCTGAATGATTACTCACTGTTGACCAGCCAGCAAACACCACTCCCTTGTTTTTAACTGTAGGTTCCAAAGAACCCTAAAAAGTCCTCTATATAGTTTTCAATAAGAACAATTTGAAGATGTTGGATATATAGTAGCTTATAGGCTATAGTAACTACTGATGTTAATATACTTCCCAGATAAAGCAGAGCATTGTGAATTAAAAGTAATCTGATTAACAAATCACTTTGCAGGTGATACTTCAAAAAGTTTTAGAGCATTATTGCTGCAAGAAATGTTTTGACAATAAAAGCCTAGAAAACAATGTAAACTCAGATTTCTCTTTGGTTATAATTTCTTGAGAGGCAGAAAGTTGTCTAAAACAATGAGATTTTTCATTATTACTTTTTTAAACAGACAACAGGATGCTTAAAATATACACTATTACAGATTTTTACAGCAGATCACTTGATGCTGTAGAGATTAACTTCTCAATTCAGACAACACAGCAGGAACTGGAGCAAAATTATATAAACTAGAGCTCAAAAGTCACGTGAGCTGTTGGTGTATTTAAAGACCAAAGTCTTACTGGATTATTGTTCTAATTAAGTGACTGATGCTTTTAGGGCTTGCAACTAAAGTTTTTTTTTTTTTTTTCCTTTTAAAGATTTTATTTATTTATTTGACAGAGAGAGACACAGTGAGAGAGGGAACACAAGCAGGGGGAGTGGGAGAGGGAGAAGCAGGCCTCCCGCAGAGCAGGGAGCCCGACGTGGGGCTCGATCTCAGGATCCTGAGATCATGACCTGAGCTGAAAGCAGATGCTTAAACGACTGAGCCACCCAGGCGCCCCACAACTAAAGTTTTATATTCATGATACCAAATCCCAACTTAAAGAAAAAGCAGTTGCTGAAATCAGTAAGTGTACTGTGTTCAGAGGCCTCAGGAGAATGGACTCTGGCTATCTGAGGTGATCCCCTACTGATTTCCTAGCAGTCATTCCATATCCTGACATGTCTGATTTACCCCTAAATCCAGGGATCCTGCAGATGTTTATGTAACAAAACATTAAAAAAAGAAAAGTGCCACTGTCTCCCAGACTTTGCCACAAATAGAGGGTTAAAGTTCATACTTTTAACTTCACATACACCTACCCATCAATGGAAGTAATAATAGTAATAAAGAGACCCTGAATAATACTTTGCTAACTTGCTTATTAATCTTCACAGCAGCCCCATAGTTCAGCAGATCAGTATCACCACCATGATTTAAAAGACAATCCGCAGAGGTCTTAAATACTGTTTTTCTTTTTCTTTTTTTTTTTTGAGAGAGAGAGAGAGCTCGCACGTGTGAGTAGGGGCAGGGTGGTGGTGATGGTCGGGTAGTGGGGAGGGGCAGAAGGAAAGGGAGAGAGAATCTTTAGTAGGCTCCATGCCCAACACGGAGCCTGAGGCTCTGAGATCATGACCTGAGCTGACATCAAGCACATGTGTACACATGTGTATATACATATATAAGGAAATAAACACACAAATAAATAAAGTAACAAAAAAGAGATCCTGAAAGAAATCACTTCTAACTGTGCAGGGCTGGGGGTAGGGAGCAGAGGCAACGAGGTTGTTGGTAAGTGTTTACCGTACTTGAGGACTAAAACTGAAAGGTCACCTTACACAGAGGGAGATGTGGAACTAGATACACTCATTCATTCCACACATGCTTACGTGTGGTTGATTTAGAGGGAATGTCATTTAAGAGGCTAAGGAGAAAAAAGTCCATCCAACAGGAATACATACTTGGGAGATCAACTTCCGACCACACGACACAGTGCTGTCTCTAGGGCGTGGGACTGAGAGCACAAAAGTGGTGACAGGCAACAGAGTGGTGAAGAGCGTGACCGTCAGATCGTGGGCGAGCCATTCAACCCCCGTGAGTCTCAGTTCTCCCCATCTGGAAATGGGGGGGGAATAACAGTTTAGTAAGAGAAGTAGGTTGGTAAATCTACTTCAGGAAATACCGTGAGGATAAAATTAATCAATGAATGTAACGCACTGATTACAGCGTCTGGCACATGGTCAGTGCCCACTAAATCTTGGCTGCTATTATCCTTCTCAGCCTGCCCAGTTTACCTAACCAGGTATGGTCTTGGCTGGTCTGATCATGCTTGTCCTTAGCTTCCTCCAAGGATCTATTTTCAGTACTAGTACTGAAGATAAAACAAACCCACATTTTTTTCAACTCATTTCCCACCATTCACAATACTCGAAACTGCTTATTCTGCTCTAGCTTTGGGAATCAAATTTCCAAATAGGCAATAAACATTAAAACAACAGAAAAACAAACACAAATCTGATGGTTTCTTTCATTTTTTAAATAAATTTATTTATTTAAGAGAGAGAGAGAGCACGAGAGTGTACATGAGTGGGAGGGGCGGAGAGAGAATCCCAAGCAGACTCCAAGGTGAGTACAGAGCCCGAGACGGGGATCCTTGTCAGGACCCTGAGATCACCACCTGAGCCGAAACCAAGAGTCGGAGGCTTAACCACTATGCCACCCAAGCGCCCCTAAGCCAGATGGTTTCTAATCACCTTCCACAGATCTTCATCCAAAACTCTACTGAGGGTAGGCATTTGTGAATTTCTTAAACAGGAGGTGACAGTACCTTGCCTCATGGCAACTTTTTTCCTCCTCTTAAATTATGACTTGTGTGCTATGTGTTGATCCCCAAAGGGTTGAGTTATGTATAAATTTATTTAGAAGAACACTTCAAATATGTATGGCACTTAATGCTTTCCCAAGTACCTTTTACACATGATTAAATCTTGCAGGCACCCAGGGAAGTAGGTATGAGAATTGCTGTCCTCATTTATGAATAAGAAAAATGAGATGGCTCAAGAAGGCAGAATAACTTGCTAAAAGTCACATAGTCAGGCCAACAAGTACATGGATGTTTTAATAGTGTTTTTTTGTTTCTTTTTTTAAGATTTACTTATGAGAGAGAGACAGAGCGTTTACAAGCTGGCGGAGAGACAGAGGGAGAGAATCCCAAGCAGACTCCTTATCCAGAGTGGAGTCCCACATGGGGATCTGATCCCACGACCCAGGGATCAAGACCTGAGACGAAACCAAGAGTTGGGCACTCAACCGAGTGAGCCACCCAGGCGCCCCTAAAGCAGTGTTCTTATCCTAAACCGAGGGTGCCTTCCTGACCCCTGTACCACAGGGTTTATTTACAAGACAAGAAGCTCTCTATTAGTCTTCTGACCAAATTAACACATTATTTGGAACTACATAATTTGAAGTTCTTCTGCCCTTCGATCCTTTTCACTTTTAATTACTAAGGCTTTAATGTGATTCTGTGTTGCTTTAAGACATATTTATTATATATTTTTTGGGAGACACAGAGAGAGAGAGAGAGAGAGCAAGAGTGTGCACATATACACGCAGGAGTGGGAGAGAGAATCTCAAGCAGACTCCACTGTGAGTGGAGCCCAATGCAGGGTTTGATCTCACAACCGTGACATCATCATCTGAGCTGAAACCAAGAGTCAGCTGCCTAACCAATTGCGCCACCCAGGCACCCCTGTGTTGCTTTAAAATAATGATCTTTAACAGTCTACAACTCACTACTCCTAATGTGCACACCAACACAGACATCATTATGGAAGCTGTTAAGAAGCATTACTTTTCTTTTCTAGCTAAGTTCAAAAGGCCCGTGATTACGAGAGCTCAAACCACAATAAAGTCAAGAAACAGGAACAGATACTAGAGATGCCACCTCTTGATTGCTATCTTCAAAATTATATGCCCCATAGTATTAACACAAGAAAATATAAGTGAAACTCATCTGCTGAATGATGAAATAGTACACATATTGAACTGGCGCACCTACATGTCTGAAAACTGGATGTTCCGGCAGTCACATTTAAATATTACTACGACAAGCTCCAATGAGCTCTTCTGGTCATCACACTTGCACAAGGCCAAAGTGGGGAACCAAACACTGAGCTGCCATATCTTAAAATCAATCTAGTGGATGTGTATGGCAAAATTTTTTTTTAACTAGAGAAAGAGAGAGAGGAAGGGAGGGGCAGATGGAGAGGGAGAGAGAGAATTTTATTTTTTTTTGAGAGAGAGAGAGAATCTTTTTTTTTTTTTTTAAGATTTTTATTTATTTATTTGACACAGAGAGACACAGTGAGAGAGGGAACACAAGCAGGGGGAGTGGGAGAGGGAGAAGCAGGCTTCCCGCTGAGCAGGGAGTCCGATGCGGGACTCGATCCCAGGACCCTGGGATCATGACCTGAGCCGAAGGCAGATGCTTAACAACTGAGCCACCCAGGCACCCCGAGAGAGAGAGAATCTTAAGCAGGCTCCTTGCCCAGTGTGAAACCTGATGTGGGGCTTGATCAAACAACCTTTAGATCATCACCTGATCTGAAATCAAGAGTCAGACACTTAACCGACTAGCCACCCAGATGCCCCGGTATGGCAAATTTTTATTTGACTATGTATTTCTCAAAGAAGTCAGAAGTACTACTAAACACAGGAGCTATTAAGCTCCTTATTCACTACCACCCAATTTAGGTCAATACAAGAGGTTTTGAAATTATTATAAAGCTGCAAAAACGTGGTTTTGTGCCTATTACTTTTGAGACAAAAGTACTGATTATTGGTTCCATATACGATTAACTTAAAAGTTCTTTTTAAAAATTTTTTAACTGAGCTGTAGTGGACATACAATATTATATTAGTTTCAGGTATACAACATAGTAATTCAATGTTTATATCTTTAAAAGTTCTTTTTTTTTTTTTTTTTTAAGATTTTATTTATTTATCTGACAGAGAGAGACATAGCGAGAGAGGGAACACAAGCAGGGGGAGTGGGAGAGGGAGAGGCAGGCTCCCGGTGAGCAGGGAGCCCCATGTGGGACTCGATCCCAGGACCCTGGGATCATGACCTGAGCCGAAGGCAGACGCTTAACGACTGAGCCACCCAGGCGCCCCTCTTTAAAAGTTCTTAAAACATTACAGTATATTTGAAAGAATTAATAGACAAAAAGATATTTTTCAAAGATAATCTCAGGAGAAGATTACCAATCAAAGGATTGTACTACATACTATTTAACTATATGACACATTCTGTGTTCACGAAGGAAGTTAGGCAAACTCTAAGAATTGAATATAGTCCACTGTTTCAAGGCAGAGACACCATATACCAACACTATCACCAGCGTAATACTGTCATCAGTATTTCAGTATATATACCGATTCATGTATATATATTTCCATATAGTTTATAGAGTTCAGTCCATGATGTCATGGACTGAACTATATAATCTATAGTTCATGAATCGGTATATATTATTGACATAATACCAGCAACATTATTTCC
>NC_058409.1:47200589-47235269 GCF_002201575.2 Neomonachus schauinslandi | reverse complement strand
TTGACATAATACCAGCAACATTATTTCCCAGCACTAAAAGTGGCTATCTCAAAGGATCAAAAATAACATAAAAGATCATAAGGATAACAGAGTGGTAGAGAAATGCATTATGAGCACATGGTAAGCATATGGTACTCAGGTTCGAAGAGGACTGTGTCTGAAAACAAGAACACACATGAAGAGCACTGAAAACCTGATCCGAGAATCACTATTATTTTAATAAATGTGATCAAGACACCAATTACTTTCTTATGAAATCATTAGCTGATAATCAATATACAAATAAGGAGGAAACTGCTGTAACCCAGGAGTTCTTAACTTGGAATTCATTACGGTCTGGGCTTCAAGGAATCTGTGAGCCCTTTGGAATCCCATGTAAAAATCTGAGTGTATGAGGTGTACGTACATTTTCCTAGAAGAGGTATCCACAGCTTAAATCAGATTTTCATAGAATCCTCATATCCAAAAAAGATCCACTATTCTAAAAACAGGCTATAGTTTATATATGTACAAATATATAACTGGATCTTGGATAATCTAAGTAATATTCCAAAAGTCTAAAATTTAAAAAGGTATTTGACTTTTCTAAATTACTCATAAAAACATTTTAGAAAAACGGAACTAGACTTATTCTAAATAAAGGAAATAGCCGGGGTGCCTGGGTGGCTCAGTTGGTTAAGCGTCTGCCTTTGGTTCAGGTCATGATCTCAGGGTCCTGGGATCAAGTCCTGCATTGGGCTCCCTGCTCAGTGGGGAGCCTGCTTCTCCCTCTGCCTGCCGCTCCCCCTGCTTGTGAGCGCTTGCTCTCTCTCTCTCTGACCAATAAATAAATAAATAAATGAATAAATAAATAAATAAATAAATAAAGGAAACAGCCATAGAATGGACACTGATTGAAAATAAATATTTCAGGAACCCTATAGCTGTGAAGTACTTTAAAACTATGTAAGAAAGAAAATTTAGGTTATTCTGGAAGATTTCTTTTCCTTGGATTAAAAACAGGATAAAAATGGCTATATCAGTGTATGAGGACTTCTTTATCTGAATAGATTCATATCTTATGTCCCCATTTTTTTAAAATAAACATGGCAACACCAGAATGTAGAGATAAAATCTTTGAAAGAACTAAACAGATTTTTTTTTTTTAAGATTATTTATTTATTTATTTATTTGACAGAGAGAGACACAGCGAGACAAGGAACACAAGCAGGGGGAGTGGGAGAGGGAGAAGCAGGCTTCCCGTGGAGCAGGGAGCCCAATGCGGGGCTCGATCCCAGGACCCTGGGATCATGACCTGAGCCGAAGGCAGATGCTTAACAACTGAGCCACCCAGGCGCCCCACTAAACAGATTTTTAACAATAGTGACAATATTTTGGAATTGAGTCGGTACATTTTAGTTATTATGATGATTAGGGGATATTCTGAGGTCCAGGGATGCTAGATGTCCAGGACTGAACTGCACATGTTAGGACAAAAAAAAAAATTGTCCCATATGCTGCACACCATTCATATGTCCTAGTGGACATTCACGTAAGTGAAAAATCTATAATTAAGTGAGCCCGGGTTTAAACTAACTCCACTTCACGTATTTCTGTAAAGTATTTTGTACCGACTTTTAATTTTCAGGACTTTTTTTTTTTTTTTAAAGACTTTATTTATTTATTTGACAGAGAGAGAGATCACAAGTAGGCAGAACAGCAGGCAGAGGGAGAGGGAGAAGCAGGCTCCCCACTGAGCAGAGAACCCGATGTGGGACTCAATCCCAGGACCCTGGGACCATGACCCGAGCCAAAGGCAGACACGTAACTGACTGAGCCACCCAGGTGCCCCAATTTCCGGGACTCTTAACTATTGGGATCACCTATGTAAGTCAAAGCAAGAATGCTTTTTTGTAAGTTTCCCAAGAAATGTTCACCATTTTGGAAAATCATGTCACCACCGGTGCTATAGACCAATATGGAATGTCTCTGTTCCCCCCCAATTCCTATGGTGAAACCTAATCCCCAATGTGATGATAGGAGATGAGACCTTTGGGAGGTAACGAGGTCATGAAGGTAGAGCCTCCATGAATGGGATTAGTAGTGTCCTTATAAGAGAGAACCCAAGGAGCTCCTCCACCCTATGTAACAACATAGTGAGAAGGCAACATCTCTGAACCAGAAAGCAGGTTCTTACCAGATACCAAATCTGCCAGCACCTTGATCCTGGACTTGTAGCCTCCAGAACTGGCTGAGAAATAAATTTCTGTTGCTTCTAAGCCACCCAGGCTATGATATTCTGCTACAGCAACTTGAACCAAGACAGTTGGCAATACCAGTCTAGGGCCTGAGTTGACAACACAAACCACATTTATCAGTCTGTAGTTTTTGCTGCTGGATTCAGGGTTATTCATAATGAAGACTTCGTTATGTCTTACTATAGAGCCATGTCCAGGCATCACTATTTGGAAAACATAATTCAGTGAGGACATTATATCAACTAAAAAAATTCTCTGTATGGAGAAAGGCTGTTAGGGAAAAATGAGTAAAATCCAAATAAAGTACTGAGTCTTGTTAGGAGTACTGTAGGAATATTGGCTTCTTGGTTGTGACAAATCTATTATAGTAACACTAGATGTTAACAGTAGAGGAAACAGCGTAAGGGGTACGTGGGCAATTTTTGTACTATCTTTGCAACTTTTCTGTAAATCGAAAACTATTCTAATAAAAAGCTTCTTATTGGGGTGCCTGGGTGGCTCAGTCGTTAAGCATCTGCCTTCGGCTCAGGTCATGATCCCAGGGTCCTGGGATCGAGCCCCGCATCGGGCTCCCTGCTCGGTGGGAAGCCTGCTTCTCCCTTTCCCACGCCCCCGCTTGTGTTCCCTCTCTCACTGTGTCTCTCTCTGTCAAATAAATAAAATATTTAAAAACAAAAGCTTCTTATTAAGAAGTTTGCCTTTAGAGATGTATAGAGATTTCAAATTTGGAAAACTGTTCCTTCATTTCTGTTAATACCAGTTTTCCAAACTGTTAGGTTGAACTACTAACTTGATGTTTTCTTATGTCAGATAACAGTTAAATATTAACAAGTTCATACGGTTTATCCTTGAATATTGTGGGCCTAGTTTACTGAACTGTATTAAGAAGTTGAGAAAAAATGTACTTTTCCTTTTCAGAAGTGGAGAAATCAGTTGCAATCCACTGCACACACGCACACACACTTTTTGGCTAATTCTCCACATGGTTATACTATATTACCTATGATTTTAATTTGAGGCTAGTCATGGGAGGTGTTTTAACATATTTATTATTAAAAAAGAAGTAGAGTCTGAGACATTTGAAAACCACTCAACTCAACAAAGCATTAACAAGCGGAAGAGAGATTACAGCACAGTTTATCTGTGAAGCTTACATTAAACTCCTACGGAGAAGAAAAGAATAAAATGGAAAAAACAGAGTATTTGTATGCCTTAATGATAATCATCTTTTTCCATAGGGTGGTATTCAATGAAGATCCTTCATCAGTGGATTAACCTCTGAGTAAAAGATATGCTATATAAGAGGACACAGTAAGAAAAATTTTGTTTTTACAGAAGGCCTATGAGATTTTTTTTTTTTTAATTTTTATTTATTTATTTGACAGAGTGAGAGAGAGCACAAGCAGGGGGAGCGGCAGGCAGAGGGCGAGGGAGAAGCAGGCTCCCCGCTGAGCAGGGAGCTCGATGTGGGGCTTGATCCCAGGACCCTGGGATCATGACCTGAGCTGAAGGCAGACGCTTAACGACTGAGCCACCCAGGCGCCTGGCCTATGAGATTCTTGAGCATGTTCAGCTTCTGAAAAACACATGTTAAGGGGAGGAACCTAACAGCAGTAGAAAAAATAAAAAGCCAGAAACACAATTGGTAGGTTTAAGATAAAAAAAAATCACTCACTTGTGCACAAATCTGATGCATGACATGACCAAATTCATGGAAGTAAGTCCGCACCTCATCGTGCCTCAGGAGAGAGGGACGGCCTGCTGTTGGCTGCGAGAAGTTCACCACAAGGGCAGCCACCGACATCATGCGGCTCCCATCAGGAAGGAGGCAGCCAGGCTGAAGACCAAAGCAGGCTGCGTGGTTGTACTTTCCTTCCCTGGGAACCAGAAGCATCACTGGTGAGATAGGAACACTCTTCCATAGCAACAACACTGCTGTGACCTCTCTCAGTCATGAAGTCTTATTTGATACCAGAGGACACTTTGAAACATGTAATCCACCCTTGAGAAAGTAGGTCAACATTTTATTAAAATGGACAAACTGAAACTAAGCAAACAAAAACCCCACTATCACTTCACGTGAGTGTTAGATCCAAGGTTTCTTTTGTGGAAAAACCTTAATGTAAGAATCAAGAATATACACCACACCTAGTACAGAGCCCAGTGTTTACTTTGATGGAATCTTACTTTTCTTCTTCAAAGATGGTGTCACTAAACACTAAACTGTATTAAAGCAAACTTGAGATAAAAGATACAGTTTGATTTACTAACAATTTACAATTTTACTAATAATTTACAATTAGCTTTTTCCAGCTTCCTATGATGAGGTATAGAGCTGGAAAGGGCATTGCTCCTATCCACACAACAATATGCTACACAATCTCCAAGTCACAACTTTTCTTGAATTAATCACTAATGGGAAGGCAATCAACTAACTTACAATCTAAGACAGATGCCTCCAGGGAGAGAGGAAGTGAGGAAGCAAGGACTTTTTTCTTTTACCTGGGGAAAATACTGCAGAAACCAGTAAGAAAAGTCTTTTAACACATTGATAAAGGCCATGGTGGACCAGCAAAAGCAGGGAGCCACTTGGAGCTATAGATAAGGATGCTGTGCATCCATTTGCAGGGTCTTCTCCCTGAACCTCACTGTGGACACACAAAAGGATGGTGGCAGGGTAATACCCTGCTAGAGCATCAGTCCTGATGCAGGCCTGAAGAGGGAGCGGCTGCCTTCACGGAGGAACGGAGCATTGCCTTGCTTCTGGGAGGAAGGGCAAGGAACTCTGCTGCCCTAAAAGCACTGGTGAAAACTCACTGCCAAGGCCAGAAGAACAGAAAAAATCCTCTACCTCTGAAGGATGGACAGGAACACAGTGTGGGCCTGAGTCAGCTGAGTCCGGCTAAGTCAGGACTGAGCAGGGACATGGGAAGGAAGGCAGACAAAGGAGGGGACAGAAGCCACGAACAGGTACAGCAGAAACGATACAGGAACATGATAACATTTTCAGCCAGCCCAGATTCCGGTGGTTCAATGGGCTAGTCAGTGCTTTCTAGAACAATTTCATGTAGTTAGTTGTAAATGTGTAAACAGATCTATAAACCTTATTTATTTATTTCTTTTTAAAGATTTTATTTATTTGACAGAGAGAGACACAGCGAGAGAGGGAACACAAGCAGGGGGAGTAGAAGAGGGAGAAGCAGACTTCCCGCGGAGCAGGGAGCCCGATGTGGGGCTCGATCCCAGGACCCTGGGATCATGACCTGAGCCGAAGGCAGACGCTTAATGACTAAGCCACCCAGGCGCCCCTATAAACCTTATTTTTAACAGGGGAAAACTAATCTGGACATGTTTATCCTATTATATTTTATACCTCTTAGTATATTAGGAAAGGCCAAACGTATTTTTTTCCCCAAAAGCATATTCTTCATTTGAGAATAATATGGGTGCTATTGTGTTAGACAGACAAGGGTTGAGATATTTGGAGAACTTTTAAAGTCTAAGAATAGCTTAAAATCAAAGACTTTCTACTGATTTAAAAATCAATGGCATTGAGGGGGTCTTTAATCTTTCCTTTTAGGAAGAAACTTGATTTATTTAATTTTAAAGGATTCTATATTCTGAGTTTTACGTTTTCACATTTTGTCTATAAAATGATGGTGATTTTTAAAAATGTCCCTATAGCTCCTCCCCTAAGCACCCTGAGATGATTTCCGAAAATGGTTTGCTATTCACTTGACCCAGAAGACCCTACAAAATCATGCAAATCAAGAGGTTCAAATCTTCATGGTCACTTTAAGAACACACGTGAAACTGCCCAGGTCATCAAGGGTCTGCAGATCCAAAAAGCCTCCAAGTATCTAAAGGATGCCACTTTGCAGAAGCAGTGTATGCCATTCTGTCTCCACAATGGTGGAGTTGGGAGGTGTGCCCGGGCCAAACAGTGGGGCTGGACACAGGATCGCTGGCCCAAGAAGAGTGAATTTTTACTGCACATGCTTAAAAATGTAGAGAGTAATGCTGTACCTTAAGGGTTTAAATGTAGATTCTCTGGTGAACAAAGCCCCCCGGATGCGGCATAGAACGTACAGGGCTCGTGGTCAGATTAACCCATACATGAGTTTTCCCTGCCACACTGAGAGGGTCCTGACTGAAAAAGAGCAGACTGTTCCTAAACCAGAACAGGACGTTGCACAGAAGAAAAAGATACCCTAGAAGAAACTGAAGAAACAAAAACTTATGTCCCAGGAGTAAATTCTGCATAAAATAAATGTAAATTAAAAAAATAAATAAATAAAAAATAAAAATGTCCCTATCAAGCATCTTATGTTGGAACCATCAGAGTATTTTTGGTTTTGTTTTGAGAATCTCAGTATTCAATGAATAAACACTGAAATGTGACTAAAAGAAAAAAGTAACTGGTTTTTCTTAAACCTACTCCAAATATCCTTTTTTGAGTCGCTGAGAAAAAACAAGTTACTCCATCTCACTTTTAGGAAGTGACAGGAAGGTGACAGGAAGTGAGTATTAAGTAGGTCACTACTTTCACAAGAGATCAGCTTCTGATTCCCATACCAGTGCTGGTAGCCGTGGCCAGATCTCAGAGCACAAAAGAAACCAATTATATGTTGGCAGGGAGACAGCAGGCTGGGGTGGCAAGAGCTGCTATCTTTGACCCTGGAAGTAGAATCTGGGGACAGTTCTAGAAGACTCCAGGGTTGAAGGATTTCCCCTGAAAGAATTTCTGGCTTAACACAGTATGCTAACACTCTTATTAAAAAGAGACCCATCTACATTTGACAAGGGTTTATTTTTAGATCATTTCAAAAGTGAAAGTAAGTTCATAAAACATTGCGATAAGGCACCATTGTCCCCTGTCTCGATGACAC
Organism: Neomonachus schauinslandi; assembly: GCF_002201575.2. NCBI lineage: Eukaryota > Metazoa > Chordata > Mammalia > Carnivora > Phocidae > Neomonachus > Neomonachus schauinslandi. Next base: position 47,228,143 of record NC_058409.1, on the reverse strand, counting down.
AGTTATCCAGCCTCCTTCCCAGCAGCCACCCAAAGTCACCCTAAGTCTGTGGGTTAAAAACTTGTTTGTGCTACAAAAGTAGGGGGTTACTGTAATTTCCTTTGGCCTAGTTAATAAAATGAATTGGTAATTGTAATAGGCTGGCTTTGTTTTAGAAACAGCCTAGAGAGGAAGTGATCCAAATCCTTTCGTGTCTGATGAAGCACCATAGAATCCATAGTTACCAAATGTTTCAGAGACAATAATGTTTTCAGTTCTTACCAGTGACGGACTACCTAGCTTGGGTGATATGTATATATGGCCTAATGCACAAAACAATCCTGTAAAGGGATCACCGGTTCCATACTACCGAGGAGGAAACAGAGTCTCAAAGAGGTTAAGTCACTTAAGCATCCAACTCAATTTGAATGACTACAAAGATTTTGCTCTTCCTACTGTACTGTGCTGCCCTTCAGCCGGACTCAGGGAAATGGCCAGAGACTGAAGAGTACTGGCAGACAGATTACCTGAATAATAAATATTTTGGGGGCCAATTTTAAATTAAGTAAGTGCAGTGCACACACTAGATGATGATAACAATGATGATGGCTGCAATCATTTATTAAGCAATTGCTATAAGCAGGGTAGTCTTCCAGTTAATGTTTTGTACATAATTAACCAACCATTTTATCTTTATAACCCTACAAAGCAGGTAGAATTAATATTCCCCTTTTATTGAATCTATAATATAGGTAAAGAAACTGAGGCACAGGAACATTACGTAAGTGGCCTAGTAAGTGACGGAGCCAGACACTCTGGCTTCAGAGCCCACATCTTTACTCCCATCACTAAGAACCAACCATACATGAGAACTGTGGCAGACAAGAGTCTTAATCTGGGTAGGAATCTAATCCCTAAGGTCCCTTCCCACAATGTGATTCTCAGTACCTTGGATAGAGGTCCAGGTAGAACTGTCCCAAAACTTCTCCTGTGGCTTTATCCTTCACAGTGTAAAGTGTCACACTTTTATTCCATACATGAGCATCTGCCACTTGCTCAAATGAAAGACCCAACAGCTCCTGGTAGATGTTCAGCAAGCCTTCAGTGACCACTTCAATTGGGAAGTATTCCTTGAGGATCTCTTGATCTATGGAGTACTTGAGTTCTTCTGTCTGAGTCATGTAGTAATGTAGGTCCCAAGCATTGATTTTCCCATCATATTCAAAACCTTTCTCTTCACATTCCTTTTTCTTCAAATTCAAAATAAATTCTCGCTCTGCCTCACCCAATGGTTTTAATTTCTGGCTTAAATCATCTGTGCGGGAAGTGGGAAAAGTCCGTGATTTATTGCTTTTGGGAGCAAGCACATTCATACACATACCAGTGTTTTAGCATGGTGCTTCCTCCTTTGTAGTACTTGATGCAGAAACCAGGAGGAAGGAAGGAGGGAGGGAAGGAAAGCAGGCTCGACTATGACAGCCTTGCTGTTCTCTTCCCGGTAATTTATTTTGTGGCTCTTTGCCCTCCCATTTTTTCAGCACCAGCTAAACCAAGCCACAACTTTCTCACACCATCAACAAAGCCCAAGTTTATCTCAGAGAACTCTGACTCCAGAATGTTATAATTCAGGAAACAAAACAATAGTGAAACCATCTCATGTCCATCATTATTCTTCAATGAGAACAGCCTCCTCAAAAAGCCAGAGAAATTAAATCAGAGGCAACCTGTGATCACTATTACTAAAAACTGCTCAATGCCTTTAACAGCCATGGGTTTTGTTTATCACTAATCCCTTCCTATAAAGAATGTCTATTTGGATACAGCAATTCCACTTTTTAGATGGATACCACAATTTATATACTGTGGTTAATTTTGCCTATTTCACATTCTCCCTAATTTATTTTAATTTAAAATTGGCATATTCCCATCTGAGTTATCCTCTTGGCTGCCTGTACTCACCTACTCTCTTACAGGCCTAATCAGAATTAGATCACTTTGTATCTTCCATAAGTTTCCTTCTTTCTCTTTGGAGGGCTTCTCAGGCTGTTGCCTTCACCTCACACTCTGGGGTTGCCTCCCAGACTGCTATGTCCCATAGAGAGCCAAATACATGTTTATCTTACATTTGTGACAAATCATGCAGGACAAATACGTAACAAGAGCATATGCATTTAGGCAAATACAGTGAAACAGTCAAAGAAGAAGAAAAATGGAAATATACAACTGATAAAAAAAGACCCCACCTAGAAAGGCTGTTACATGGCTTGTACGCTTTGCAGTGTTCATTTCGAGGACAAAGTCAGCATGTGTGCTATAGCCGAGGAGTTTGGCTACTTTGGCCCGCAGTGGGAGTAGCTGCTGCAGAATTACGGTGTTTTCCTAGTAATAACCAACAACAAAAACAAAGATTAATCATTAATTGGATCCAAAGCATTAAAAGGAAGTTATTACATGTATTTTTAGGTTGGTAAAACTGTCAATTATTTTTAAACCATCTCAACCTCCTAATAAATGACTCTACTTCAGTGTTAAAGACTTTTTTAAAATTCATGATCCAATTTTATTTCTGAAATCCTTGACTTTTTAAGCCTCAGGAGAGTGCTATGAGGTCTTAATAAAATTGTAGGTATTATAAACTTAGAGTGAAAATGTATTGTTAAGGGGCGCCTGGGTGGCTCAGTTGTTAAGCGTCTGCCTTCGGCTCAGGTCATGGTCCCAGGGTCCTGGGATCGAGCCCCGCATCGGGCTCCCTGCTCAGCGGAGAGCCTGCTTCTCCCTCTCCCACTCCCCCTGCTTGTGTTCCCTCTCTCACTGTGTCTCTCTCTGTCAAATAAATAAATAAAATCTAAAAAACAAAAAACAAAACAAAAGAAAATGTATTGTTAAGGACTACAGTGATTCCTCATTTAATTTCATTGACAAGACTGCAACAAATATTGATACTTAAATTTGTTTTTGGGAGTTATAAATACATATAAACACAAGTTTGCACTTTAACTTCACATCCATTAGTATTGCTATTATAAAAACAATAGAAAAAAGTGTTAATGAGGATGTGAAGAATTTGGAAACTTTGTATACTGCTGATGTGAATGTAAAAAGTGTAGCTGCTGTGGAAAACAGTATTGCAATTCCTTAAAAAATTAAACACATAATTATCATATGATCCAGCAATTCCACTTGTTGGTATGCGTCCCAAAGAGCGGAAGCAGGAACTCAAAGAGATATTTGTACACCTGTGTTCACTACACCATTATGTGAATAATAGCCAAGGGGTGGATGCCATCCAAATGTCCATCAGTGGATAAATGGATAAAGAAAATGTGGTATATACATATAATGGAATATTATTCAGTCTTAAAAGGTAAAGAAATTTTGACAAATGCTAAAAGAAGATATTATGCTAAGTAAAATAAGCCAGTCATAAAAGAATAAATACTATATGATTCCAACTTACATGAGGTTCCTCGAGGAGTCAAATTCATAGAGCCAGAAAGTAGAACAGTGGATGCCAGGGGTGGGGGGGAGGGGGGTTGGGAGTTAGCATTTAATGGGTACAGAGTTTCGGCTGGGGAAGATAAAAAGTCTGAAGACAATGGTGGTGATGGCTGCAGAGCTATGTGAACATACTTAATGCCACAGAACTCTCTACACTTATGAATGTTTCAGAGATTCGTTTCAAATCATTACAAACTTTTTCTTTGTTTTGTATGTATTAAGGACACAAATAATGATATTGCTTTATTTTTTTAAAGATTTTATTTATTTATTTATTTAATTGACAGAGAGAGAGACAGCGAGAGAGGGAACACAAGCAGGGGGAGTGGGAGAGGGAGAAGCAGGCTCCCCGTGGAGCAGGGAGCCTGATGCGGGGCTCGATCCCAGGACCCTGGGATCCTGACCTGAGCCGAAGGCAGTTGCTTAACCAACTGAGCCACCCAAGCACCCCGTATTTTTTTTTAACAATAAAAGGAAAAGCTATCTCTTGGAGAAAGTAATAAATGTTGAGGTGAAAGAAAAATAACCCCCCCCCCGATAATTAAACCATATTCATAGACATGTTTCTAAGGAAGATCACACACCAAGGACAGTCTGGAGCAGCGTGAGTGACCACCTGGGGTCACAGCCACAGAACCTTCCCCCACCTGCCTCCCCTCCTGCTTTGAAGGACTCATTCTTTCCACCCATTTCCACCCCAACATCGAGGAGTAGTTGCTTTTTAGTCCATTTTGTTTTCAATACAATTTAGTATCGATCCGAGTAAACAAGACCTTCTCCTTCCACCCCCACCCCTAGACCAACCGGACTGGAAGGTACCATCACTGGTGCTGCCTTCTCTCCCCACAGCCTGTAACTTAACGTTCTGTTCTCAACTGAATTGTGATGGTTAGAAACTTCACGTATAGTTTGTGGAAATCATAGAATTAAACATATTCCTTAAAAAAAACAAAACTAGTTGTGGCCACATGATCTACAACGGGACAAGGGACTCTCAAAGAGGCGAAGAGTAAAATTCCTGGGTCGTCTCTTTACAGATGCCTGTCCTGCGAGCTGCAAACTGCATATGACAACAAAGACTTAAGAAGTCATAATACCAAGCTTTGGATCACTCACCTCTGTACTGTTAGTTGCAAGAGAAATAAACCTTTCTTTTAAAATTGTGGTAAAACATATATAACATAAGAAATGCCATTTTAGGGTGCCTGGGTGGCTCAGTTGGTTAAGCGACTGCCTTCCACTCAGGTCATGATCCTGGAGTCCCAGGATCAAGTCCCGCATCGGGCTCCCTACTCGGCAGGGAGTCTGCTTCTGCCTCTGATCCTCCCCCCTCTCATGTACTCTCTCTCTCTCTCATTCTCGCTCTCAAATAAATAAAATCTTTTAAAAAAAAAAAAGAAAAAGAAATGCCATTTTAACCATTTAAAAAATTAATTTAGACCTTTTAACAGGTGTTTGCCATTTGATTTTTTGAAAAAAAATCAAGTTGTAAACTTTTATTACAAATTAAAAATGAGGTTCTTAAAAATCTCAACTCGACCAGATATGAAACAATTTAAAAACCTTTAATGGCGTATTAAAAAAAAAAAACAATCAGGCTTAAAAAAACAAAACAAAACAAAAAAAACCCAAACACGTTTATCATTACCAAAAATGGACATCTTTAGGTAAAATAATAGAAACCCCATCCTGCATAGATAATGCAGATTAGAAATTCTGGTTATCTGCTCAATGGGCAAAAGGCAAGCACTTAAGGTCTTCAGCTCCAATCTTTTGCTCATTTCTTATTGCTGGAATTTCTTATTTACCTCTTCTTGTTGGATGACTAAACCGGATGATGTCAGTGATGGTAAGCCCACATTTACTTAACCCTGCCCTTTCAGGCTTACAAGCCAACCAGTTCTCAGCTGTAGACTGGCTGGTTTTGTCTCTGTGAAATCTCGTGGTTTGGGGTTTTATGGGCATCTGCGTAGGTCACCGAAGTTCCACCGGCAAGGATCTTGAGGTGGCTGCTGATGTTGGGTCTCATCTTAATTTTCCTTACTTTCTTCAACTGGAGGTCCCCTGCGGAATCGTGGTGCCTCCGTACCCTTTCCTCCTCCAACATCAAACTCCAGCCTTGCTCTCTCTTACTCTGCGCAGGTATTTCCCGGGGTTATTCTTTATGGCAGTCTGTTATACAAACACATCTTCCTCGGTCTCATTCCTGTCGATGGAACCACTTTACTGTTTCCAGAACCTTTGTTGTAATGACTTTGTCGTTGCCAGTGGGCGCCACGGAGGCTACTGCCCCGGATGCTGAGCCTAGTGTCCAAAGAGCAGAGGGTGGGCGGGGGCTGGGTCACTTCCCTCCACTTGCTGCTGGTGGTGACAGTGATGGGGACTGGGCCAGCTGTGGCAGCTGCACCTCCTGCCAGGTGTGATGGTTACTGGGCCATGGGGGTGGGGCTGCTCAGAGCTCTCTGGGGTCCACTCTCCTTCCCACATCTGCCGGAACTCCCATTTTAGCCATTTTTAAGTGTATAATTCAATGGCACTAATTGAGTTCAGTTCACACTGTTGTGCAACCACTACGACTATCTGTTTCCAAAACTTTTCCAACACCCCAAACAGAAACTTGGTAACCATTAAAGAGTAATTCCCCAGTGGCCCCAGCCTCTGCCAACCACTAATCCTTTCTGAAGAGAAACAGCTTTTATCTTATTTGAGTCACTGTGCTTTTTGTTGGCTTTTGTGTAGCTGCTTAACCTGCACCCTTATACCTACAGAGGCTGATATTAGGAATAGGGTACTGCTCTAAGAATAACGAAACTTGTACAGGAAGAGAAGGTGAGGACAGACACAATGCCGGCTGGGAAGCTGGCAATCCTCATTATACCATGGGTAACATTTGTTAAAACGATTTCATGTCATAACTTGGAAGGCAGAACAATTACCTACTGAGGCTTAGCTCTAGGGGAACTTCTGGGGAAAACTAATGTTGGTGCATATTTGTTGCTATTTGTGACTTTTAGAAAGATTATGAGAGAGATGAACTCAATTGAGAATGTTCAGTTTGCAAAGATGGAAGGAAAAGACTTCTACTAACAGAGGTTCTGTCTGTGCCTTACAGTCTAGGACTTCAGATGGATGGCAGAGACAATTGCTCTGTCCTCCTAATACCAGAGAAAAGACTGTCACTCAGATTTCCTGAATTGTAGAGATTAGTTTGAGAATGCTGCCTTCCTCCTCAAGCCTACTCTTTCAGAAGGCCCCAAAGCAGATTCCATTAAATTAAGGAAAAGCAAGATGGACAGGATACAGGAACCAATATAAAAAGATCTGGAAGGTTTAAGAACAACTGACCAAAAATATTATTTGGGTTGAATTATTTTAACATGAATCTGACTGGATGCAAACAGACAAGAAACCTACTAAGTTTTTGAGGGTATTATATTACCAAAGGCATCATGAGCTTGGCCTGCAAAAGCTTGTGGTTATTTGATCCCTAAAGCAACCCTCAGACTTCAAACCAGCATCAGCACGAATCCTTACTAGTAGCCGCACAGGATATGGTCGTGGAGGGTAACAGACAAGAAAGAATTCTTAGCAGGCAAAACCAGGGATCATGTAGTACAATTGCTAAACAAATTTCTGCTAGAAAAAAACCCCAAATCACTTTAATGAGCTATTCAAGGAACTTCATCAGAGCAAGGAATCCTCACAATTCCTGCCAAACAGTTTTTGAAAATTGGTATGGGCCTGCTGTATGTTTTCTATTCTTTCCTTTTCCATATAGGAGTTTTTAGTGTGGTTACTGTGTTCCTATTCTACCAGTGGGCGTGTGTCCTGGGGATGAATGGACCAGACAGCATGCCCTCTCTTTCACAGACTGCTAGATCATGAGGAAGCTCCAAGTGGGGAGAGCTCCAGACGTCATGGTCTTTGAGCTCAAGGCAGTAACTGGTTATGGTCTGACATATGGTAAATGGGTTCTATGTGTGGGAAAAAAAGGCACTCACAGTCATCTGGAGAGGCAGACTGTGGTGGAGCTGTCTAGCTGACTCTGAGAATGCATTTCTAATTCTTCCTTTTTACCCTTTGGTAATAGAATCCCCTCAGCTGAGCAAATGGCTGTCAACTGAAGACTACATTTCCCAGGTTCCCCTGCAGCTAGGTACGACTAGATGATGGAATCTGAGTCAACAGGAGGTGAATGGAGTAGATGTATGTCATTTCCAGGGTGTCTCTGTCCTTTATTTTCCCTCTTCCAAATAGGCCAGGAAATGGTGACAGCTGGAATGGCCTTGGAAGTCACTTGTTAAGGACAGAGAGGTGCTCCACCAGCCCCGGACTGTTGACTTGGTGAAAGAATACAACTTTTAGTTTATTTAACCCATTCTATTTTAATTAGAACAGCTTAGGCTGTGGCCACACCAAGGCTACCAGTGAGCAAGGGAAAAGCTAAAAGCCTTCAGGAATTAGGATGCATAATACTCAAATAGGCATGTTGGTCTCTGAGCTAACTTCAACACTGGTGAACAAAGCAAACCCCTTTCTTAAAATCTTCCACAAAAACGAAAGAAAGACAAACATTCAGAGTACCTCTTTGCACCTTGTATTAAATGCCATTTCCATCTTCCTTCTAGTTTCAGGGATACAACATTTCTTCATGACAGGAAAGTAGTGTGGATATTTTAAGGTAATTTTATACTTGTCATCATCTGTCTTTTCTAAACTGTCAATGAAATCACCAGGAAGAGCACCTGCAACAAATCATTTTCTCATACATCAATTTTTCCACTCATTATTAGTTTATTTAGCATTGGCATGGTGCCTTTAAGAAGCTCTAGGAATTCTGTGGAGTAATTGAAATTCAAGTAAAATAATGACAACCCTTATAATATCATTTTGAAGCTACTGGAATGGGGGTGGTGATTAGAGGACAGGTGGCTTAGGAGATGGTAATTCAAATTATGAACAGGCTTCAGTGTACTTGTGCAGATGGTGTTTTGATGGAGAACAGGCAAAACTAAGCCAAAAAAGATCCAGAACAAATTAAGAAGAGACTAGTTTAAGTTATACTGTAGGGGATATTATAAGGTAAAAAATTTCAAGGCACTGAAGGCCAGCATAAGTTACCAAGAAATATTATGAAATTTCCTCTGGAGCATCTCTAGAAATAGTATACATACTTTTATTAGCATAAAATCTAGGCATGGTTCGGTTATCTTTTCTGTAGAAGGGGTGATAGGTTCTGTAGAAGGTACTGGATCATTTTTTAAAGAATTCTTTCAACCTTGATTTGGCAAACTGTGAGGTAACATTATTTTCCTAAATTATATTATTTAACCAGAAAAAACCCAGAATTTTACCAAGTTCAGCCTTGGAAAATACAAGGAAGGTATCGTCCTCATTGAGGTTTTTGTTGAAGTCAATACATAGCTCACTCATTCTTTTCTTCATTGCTTTGATTTCCTGAACAGAAGATACAAATATAGAACATTAACAATAAAAAGAAACTTTCATTTTTAATGCCATCAAATAAGTTTCACTTTTACATGAAGATTGGCTTCTATGCCCAACCCTCAGGAAGTATGTTTTTTAATAATGTGTTTCATAAAATAGTTTCCTGCCATCTTCTATGCTGTGTCCGTGAGGATCTGTATGCAACATGTACAAAAAGGCAATCCCAGTGATGTGTTAGAAATTAGTCATAAATTGGGCGCCTAGGTGGCTCAGTTGGTTAAGCCTTCGGCTCAGGTCATGATCCTGGAATCCCGGGATCGAGCCCCGCTTCGGGCTCCTTGCTCAGCGGGGAGTCTGCTTCTCCCTCTGACCCTCTCCCTCTCATGCTCTCTCTCATTCTCTTTCTCTCAAATGAAAAAAATCTTAAAAAAAAAAAAAAAAGAAATTAGTCATAAACTCGTAAGAAACTAAATAAATTTAGGAGGTTGAGTCAAAGCAGACTCAGGCACATAATATATACACACAATAAATAGTTGCTGGGTGAATAAATGATTCTAGTAGCCTGTTAATAATTAACATCTTTCAATCTTTTCCAATTCAAAGTTTTAATGTAGAAATCAGTATTTGGTGCTGAAGTAAACTGAGACAATTAATTCTATGGTTGCTTTGGAAAAAAGGTCATGTCTTAGTTTTATAGACCTTTGTAAACTAAGGTGATGTGGGCCTTAACATTTGTATAAAAACTATTAGGTGTGAAATCAAAGGAAGCAAAAAAGGAAACCACAAGAAAAAACACGAAACATTTTTATTAACCTGTCCCATCTTCTAAAAATGCTAGATAATGAAATTTACATCAACCATAATGGTTCCCAAAGCATGGCCCTGACCAAAAGTGTCAGCATCACCTGGGAGTTTGTTAGAAATGAATATTCTTGAGACCCACACCAAGCCAACTAAAACACACTCTCAGAGGTGGGACCCTGTACTCAGAGCTTTCACAGCTTTGCTGTAAACCATCACTGGGTTTGGATGTCTTTCACACTTGTTTCCTGTTCTACTGTGTAGAAGAATGACCTGGTAATTCTGATGTGCACTAAAGTGGAGTGTGCTGACTGAACACATACTGTGCAGCACTGTTTTTGGACACTCCGGTTGTCACCCCAAGCTCTCTTCCACCTTTCCCCCATTCTACACTAGCCCTGTAGTTTGGGTGGGATCTGACCCTATCTGAAGTTCCAGGGTAACTCTACAGCAGTTAGGTAGTCCCATCCCCACTGGAGTATTGACTGGTTCAGGTAAGCCAGGCCTGGCATTCTCCTGACTGAAGGGGGATTCAGGATTAGGCATATGATCCAATCTGGGCCATTAAGACACGAGGGGAGGTTTGAGGGAAGCTTCTCTATGTCCTTCTGGATGGTGGATCTTCTAGTTAATACAAGCAAATAAATCTCTTCTATTGTTTAAACTGTGTCAACAGAGTTTTGTCAGTTGTAAATACATTGCAACTAATACAATGCCTCAAACAGAAATGATGACTGACCTGGAAGACCAACAGGTAAGGTAAGTGAGATCAGTCACACATTTCTCCTCTAACTAGGTTAAGAGGATACAAGGTGTTCGAAGGGCATTTACGTGACAGAAAGGTGCCTGTATCTCAGTGGTACCTTCAGTTATATCTACATAACAGTATGCTGACATCACTTGGTTTGGATGTCTTTCACACTTGTTTCCTGTTCTACTGTTTAGAAGAATGATCTGGAAACAGATCATGGGTTCTATGTCCTGTCTAAGAAGAATGATTTAATTCTGTAGCTGGATTTACTTCTGAAACTGGAAGACCGGATTAGCATTAGACAAAAGAAAAGGTTTGAGAAGCACTTTTCAGTAGCTAATCTGTCTGCTCTTAAAGGGCATATGCAGTTGGTCCTTGAGCAACAAGGATTTGAACCAACCAGGGCAACTTATATACAGATTTTTTTTCAATAAATAAAGTTCAGTACTATAAATGTGTTTTTTCTTCCTTACGGTTTTCTCAACAACATTTTCTTTTTTCTGGCTTACTTTAAGAAGACAGCATCTAAAACATGTAACATACAAAACACATCTTAATCGACTATGTTATGGGTAAAGCTTCTGGTCAACAGCAGGCTGTTGGTAGTTAAGTGTTTGAGGAGTCGAAGTTATATGGATTTTTGAATGTGCAGGGGGGTTGCCACCTCAACCCCCAGGTTGTTCAAGGGCCAACTGTTTTAATCATAGGGTATTCCATTCCAAAGTGCTTATATTAAAACTCTCCATCATAAAAATTTTATTACCAGTGACCAAGGGAGTGTGGAGAGTGCAAATCAACTATTAAGACCTGGAACCAGCCATAAGAAAATGTAAAACAGAGCAGGGAAAATAAGCCCAGCACACATGAAACAAATATAATTTGCAAAGGATTAAAAAAAAAAACAACAATTATCAGTTGTCAGTCACCATGAGATTAAGAGGAGTTGTAGAATTTAAAACCACTGACTACCAAATACATTGTAAATGGATTTGTATTATGCATTATTTTCCATATTACAAATGTATTGTTTCCCAACCTGTTTTTTGTTGTATTTTATTTATTCTTTTTTTTCCCAGTAAGAAAAAGAAACACAAACTCACATTTTGTACTTGTTCTGGAAGATGGAGCCCATTCCTTTTTCCCATTTTAATGGACTTTTCCAAGTATCTTCTGGCTTCAGGTTTTATCTTACTCAGATCACATGTTTCCTGAAATGAAAGAGTGTGACAACCATTTCTCTTACAATAGTGCACGGGTAAATTATAAACTGTGAGACCAAAGCAAATTTATTCATCATCTCTGTTGGGTTATGAAGCACACAGGTGATTACAAGGCAGGTTCTTTTGAAGACCTAATTTCTTTTATGCTTTAGTGAGCTTTGCTCATTTAAAAGAGAAAAATTAAATAAATAAAAAGCTAACCAGAATTGCCTTGCCTTGCATCAGAATCAAGAGTGCCACTTGAAAGTGTGATAAAAGAAACATTTGCATAATCTCATTCTGAGCATTCTCTATGACCATGGTCTTTTTCAAAAAACATACTCCTTATCACAAATCATCTGGATTTAATTTTCCATCATTTGCTAACCTGGTTCCACTTGAGAGGCCGGAATAGAAATAACGGGCAAATTTTACACAAATGGAGAGTGGGACTCTTTTGCCAACATACCAAACAAGGACAGCTGGATAAAACCCCAGCCAAAGGCTTCCAACACTTCAAAAATGCTCTACTGTCATTTGGCAAGAGAGATCAAGAGACTACAGCAAGCAGCATATGAACAAGTATCTGGGGAAAATGAGTCAACACTGCATAAAAAGGAGGAAAGCTGGACAGAACATTTGAACCTGTATGCAGCAACACAAACAACATCACTCAAAAGAATGGAGGGCCCTCGAGGAGAATGGAAAATTCCCCCGGCAATAGCAAGGTAATAAAAATACCAGATGTTTCTTCAAAACAGGTGGCAGAATATACATGGCACATCTGGATGACTGGCCAGTTCATGTCCCTGGGAGGAAATGCACTCCGGACAGACTCAGCAGGTGTAATGGATTCAGTTTGGGTGAGAGCCAATGAGGGACATCTGTCTCCAGAGCCTTAGAGACCTACCATTGGGTGCACTCTCTCTCTCTCCATCAAGACCTGGGCTACCCACCCCTCAGCTTTATATTTTCCCAACTAAATACATCTTTGAAAGAACAATGTTTAGCTTTAGAGCCTGCATTTTAGATTGTTGGTGTTAATGCTTTTGCTGCAGTAACTCTGTAATTTTTCACATTTTGTTGCAGCGGGCAAATAGCTGTATTTTATTTTTTTAAAGCTTGTATTTATTTATTTGGGGGGGAGAGAGAAAGAGAACATGCATGAGTAGGGGGGAGAGGCAGAGGGAGGGCAGGGAGGGGGAGAAGCAGACTCCCCACTGAGCAAGGAGCTCTACACAGGGGCTTAATCCCAGGACCCTGAGATCATGACCTAAGCCGAAGGCAGATGCTTGACCAACTGAGTCACCCAGGACCCCCAAATAGCTGTATTTTAACTGAGGGTACTACTTAATACAACGATCTGTATTTCACTTTACCTATCAATAAAAAATCTTATGTTCTAGTACTAAAGCACTTTTGTGCACATTACTCAGTTTCCTCTGCGTTTATTCTCAGTGGAGGCAGAGAACAGTTAGATACCTTTTTCCATAATAACCTCCATTTATATCCTTGGAGAACTTCTGAGCAAGCTGGCATGACTGGAGTTGGAACCCTTCCTAACTGGTATTGGCACACACTGGGATCCCAGAAGTAGGTGCTTGCAACAGGAAAAAACCCATAATGGCCAGGGAGATAACAGGGCTGTGGGCTGGCTCCCTTAGGGATGGCTAACAGTTCAAGTCACAGTGTTCATGTGCAAGTGATTAACCTGGGTTGATCAAGGCTGGTTTTAACAGCACCAGGAAGTATGTCCTGAGGTGTGGGGCACAGGAATAGGAGTTTCTAGAAGATATAATACTGGGTGTTGTAAGGTTGGGGAGCATCTAAGCAGGAGCTATATGTAGCAGGGACAGAGGAAAAAAATCCCCCATAAGAAGGGCCTAGAGAGAGCTGGGTAAGTTGTGAAGGACCCAAATATGCAGGCGGAGATCCCGAGCAGAGGGCCTTCCCAGCAGGGCAGTGAGCCAAGGCAGAAGCTGGGCACAGTGCTGGACAGCAGTGTCCTAGTACTTGGGTTCTTGGGTTCACCTGGTCCCAGTGGCCCTGAGCTTAGGCTCATGACAAGTCTCAGCAGCTGATGGGAGCAGAGTTCTCACTCTATGCTACACTCGATCAGGAAGGGCTCACATACGAGGAGCGCCTGGACTTGCTGTATCTTGGAGTGAGTACTTGGGCTGCTACTTCAGAAAGCCTAGAAGCATACTCAGTACAGTAAACCTAAACTCATGGTCCTGATGATGTAAAAACTATTGACTCCCCAAAAAGGTAAGACAAGCATAAACAGGTAGAAGGGTGTTCTGAGAAAAATCTGCCCCGAATCAGGTTTAATTAAAATATGACTATCTGTACTGAAATATTTGACTTACCACAGAAATGACACTTAAAATTCCGACTCAGTTGTAACAAGGCACCATCTGCCAGTCAGACTCTGAGGTCTCAGAAATCTCTGGAGGGCTCTCGTAGGAGTAAAACACTTCTAAAATGTGCTTCTAAAGCACATTCCTGTCCCAGAGCTGATCATATGAATATTCTCCCTTATAATCTCCAGGCAAGATCAGAATTACTGCTTAAGGATTTTCTAACAGGGAATCAGCCAATACTTCTAGACTGCTCTGCTGTAGTTGCACCTTCCTTCCTGAATAAGAATTTAATCCACTTGAATTGGAACCAGGTCTCAGACATCTTTGGGTGAAGTTTCTCCTCTTTAGGGGCGGGGGAAGGCCTAAAGTGCTCTTCTGTAATTTTCAAACTTATATTATCCGACAGTAGAGGCTCTTTATTTAATCTCTGTGGTGACAAGATTTAGTGTCTTCCTAACCTCCTCCTATAACAAAGAGATTTTATATAAAAGTGTGAATGCGTGTGCATGCATTTGTGATACACACTTAACACATGTGCTTGTATACTCATATCACAGACAAGAAAATGATGTTTAAAGGATCTTCCTAATATCACTCAGCTATTTATTAGTAAAAATGGGTAGAAACAAATTCTGCAAAATTCTTACTTTGATACTTTCCCCAATATATTATACCACTACATTACAACACCTTAATTTATTATCGTTCTTCAAAATTTCATTACAAACAAGTGAAGATTTTTTTAATTTCTCTCCAATCCTCCCCACCATCTATCCCATAACTGTGTCCTTTTCTTTGCAAGACCCTCACATTTCCAGTTCCTAAAATATGTAAATAAAAAATAATTTCAGGGGGACTTTCTATATCGTGTATACAAAGTAGAAAATACATTGTTAAAAGAACCCTGAAAATTAAGACAGTATATTTCTTTGAATATCATTTAGAAAAATGGATTCATAAGCTTTGAATATGCTAAAGCAACAGAACATAACAAGAGAGTAGAATACAGATCCTATTGCAAAAGCTAAGAGAGAGGCATAACTTAATTAAATGAGTTATATTTGCAGTTTTCTTTCTTTCCTGTTCTCTTCAATGTTATGTTTTCTGTTAGGTTTCTATCTGACTATTGTGAAAAGGGCATTCTTAGGTACCTGCTTGTGCTCCCAGAGAGGGGGGCCACACAAAGGCCTGCTTGCTGACATATTCAACATACTACTACAAGAGCCCCTGCTTTGGTATGAGCCAGAGGCCCAGTGAGGACACTGGGAGTGGGGAACCATACTTCACGAAGACACATTTTAACTGGGGCCAGTTCAGTTGCATTCAGCATACATTCACTGAGTTCCTACTTATGCCAGATACTGGAGAAACAAAGATGAATATCCTTGAGGTAGAGTAGGAGACCATACAGTGCTTAAAAGCATCTTTACTTAATCCCATGACCTACTGTTTTACACTTTAACATTAAAACTTTAAGTCATTAATTGGCTAAGATGAATTGGCCTGACCAAAGCCCAGGGCTCTGAAAAAAATATAAACAATATTACAATAGATATGTGTATTTCTCGATTCAGCTGGCATCAGTGAGACTCCACTAAAGAATCCCTCTTCTGTGCTTATTAGTTAGCAACCCACTGGAATAAAATATTATATGCCTGGATTGTTTTATTTTTTAATTTTTAAAAAAGATTTTATTTATTTATTTGACAGAGAGAGAGAGACAGCAAGAGAGGAAACACAAGCAGGGGGAGCGGGAGAGGGGGTTGACGTGGGGCTCCATCCCAGGACCCTGGGATCATGACCTGAGCCGAAGGCAGATACTTAACGACTGAGCCACCCAGGCACCCGCCTGGATTGTTTTAACATGGAGACACTGCACATTTTTCTTACCAACATGGCTTGAAAGAGGGTCTATGAAGCCTCTACTGGCTTCTTAGCCAACAACTAAGAAACCTTTGTCAGGATTGGGAAATGCCAAGACCTATGGCCCTGACTGCTGGCTTTTGATACCTGGACAAGTTTTTAGCTAAAGGGATGAGGAAATGCTTGTTTTAATTTCTTTTTTTTTTTTTTTAAGATTTTATTTATTTATTTGACAGAGAGAGAGAGAGAGAGAGTACAAGCAGGGGAAGCAGCAGGGAGAGGGAGAAGCAGGCTCCTGCTGAGCAGACAGCCTGATGTGGGGCTCAATCCCAGGACCCTGGGATCATGACCTAAGCCAAAGGCAGATGCTTAACCAACTGAGCCACCCAGGCGCCCCTTGTTTTAATTTATTCTTTTTTTTCTTCTGGTGGAATTAAGGCTACGTTTAACATGTTAAATTTGCATGTAATATTTTTAATCTACAAATGAATAAAATTACATACATACGTTATAAAGACAAATTAAATCCACCCTTCAATTTATGAAATAAAATAGTAACAACACTGCTGCATTTACCTGTGCAACAGATAACCATTCTCCTGACTTTTTGAGAGAGAGACAGCCAGAGAGGGAACACAAGCAGGGGGAGCAGAAGAGGGAAAAGCAGGCTTCTTGCAGAGCGGGGAGCCTAATGCGGGCCTCAATCCTACCACCCTGGGATCATGACCTGAGCCAAAGGCAGACACTTAACGACTGAGCCACCCAAGCGCCCCCATTCTCCTGACTTTTATACTAAACGTTTTTTCCAGTTTTACCACTTACATATACATTGTTTAGTTTTGTTTCTTTTTGAGCTTGCTAAAATGATATCCCAATATGTAGTGTTCTGCAACTTTTTTCTTTCATTGTTACTAAGATTCAGCCCTGCTGTTGCATGAGGCTGTAGTTTATTTACTGCTATAAAATATTCCAATGTAAATATACTAAAATTCATTGGTACATTTTCCTGCTGATGGAAATCTAAGTTGTTTCAGTGTTTTACTATTATAATGTTGCTATGAACATTTGTCCAATTTCACCTGTGTACAAACGCAGAAGTATTTCTAGGTAAACAGTGAGGTGGGGGTATGCTGTCCCCCCATATATGGAGAATGTGAGATCCAACTTTTCCTCCAAATTATTACTCTAATTTTTGAATTAATTTACACCTTTACCAGCAGGGCATAAACATTCCCACTGATTCACACTCACAGATACTGGCCACTGTTAGACTTCTTTATTCTTGCCAGTCTGGTGAGTAAAAATGGTATCTTTTTGTGACTTTCATTTGCACTTCCCTGATTATTAATGAGGCTGACATGTTAAATTGCCATTTGTGTTTCTTCTGAAATATCTTTTCATGTCATTTGCTCATTTTTCTTTTGGGATGTTTGCCTTTTTTATTGATTATAGTAGATCTTTATATATCCTAGGTACTAATACTTGCTGGTTTCACGTTTTATAAATTTCTTAAATTAGTATTTAAGTATTTCAGTATTTTTAGTATTAGTGTCTTTTTTTTTTAAGATTTCATTTATTTATTTGAGAGAGAGAGAGAGAACACACGCACAAGGGGGGGAGGGGCAAAGGAAGAGAGAGAAGGAGGTTCCCAGCTGAGCAGGGAGCCTCATGCATGCCTCAATCCCAGGACCCAGAGATCACAACCTGAACTGAAGGTAGATGCTTAACCAACTGAGCCACCCAGGCGCCCCAGTATTAGTGTCTTTTCACTTTATTAATAGAAGTTCTTTATTTTTTTTTGAAAGATTTATTTATTTTAGAGAGAGAAAGGGGGGGGGGCGCAGGGGGGAGGGGCAAAGGAAGAGGGGGCGAATCCTTAAGCAAACTCCCTGATGAGCAGGGAACCTGACTAGGGGCTCAATCTCAGGACTCTAAGATCATGACATGAGCCAAAGCCAAGAGTCGGACACTTAACCAACTGAGACACCCAGGCGCTCCAGAAGTTCTTTTTTTTAATTTAGTCATGTTTATCAGTCATTTTACAGTTAGTACTTTACAGTTAACAAATACTTCCCTGCTCAGGTGTCATAAAGATATATTTCTATATAAACTTCTAGAAGCAGTTTCTCATTTTGGTTGTGAGGAGGAGATCCAATTTTTCCTTTTCCTACATGGATAAGCCATGTCCTAGCACCAGTTACCGAAGGCCTACCTTTTAGATCTGTCACCACCTGTTCCTCACTTTCGTTTTGAGTAAGTGTACCAAGAGGTACACATTTACCTCTGTGGCTCCTAGGAAGTTACCATTTCTGAGCTTCAGTATTTCCTTTTATAAAAAGGGATGCCTCACAAGGTTGGTATAAAAGTTAAATTAGGTAACTACAACGCTGTGCCAATGTAAACTACTAAGCATACATTAGGAAGGAGGTACACTAGTCTCAGGCTCAATTATAATTTCATCCATCTATAGTCAACACATGACTTATTTTGGAGATTCTGAAACATGACTGCAAATTAGCTGATACTTCTTACACTGAGATGTGGTGTCCCGTGAATTTGGGCAGACTGCAGTCAATCAATACAGTATGGCCGAAGTGATGTTATGTGACTTCTGGGTTTGACAGAAAAGGCAATGCAGCCTCTGTGGAGTGTGCTGCGACACCCTTGCTGGAGTCCTGAGTCTCCCCGAAACATGTCCTACTACCCTGACATCTGCCATGCTGTGAGAAAGCCCAAAGCACATAAGGAGACAATGTGGAGATGCCCAGACATGACATGGAGAGAGAGAGATCTGGTTGGCTTCTGCATGCTTCAGCTCCAGACACCACTGCCTTCAACCCACGCAAGACCCCAAGCCAGAGCTACCCAAATGCTTCCTTTCTCAATTCCTGATCCACAGAAACTGTGACAGAAAATAAAACGATTGCTGCTCTTTTCAGCCAGTAAGTTCTGAAGAGGTTATATACATCAGTAGACAACTGGGAGCCTTACTGAGCACAGAT
Organism: Neomonachus schauinslandi; assembly: GCF_002201575.2. Lineage (NCBI taxonomy): Eukaryota > Metazoa > Chordata > Mammalia > Carnivora > Phocidae > Neomonachus > Neomonachus schauinslandi. The sequence goes on along the minus strand of NC_058409.1, from coordinate 47,209,239 downwards.
TTTACATAAAGAACTATGAAAAGTAATTTCATATTTCTGTTCATCAATCCTAAGTGAAGAACAACATGAGAGCTAAAATAACATTTTAGGTTGAATTATGACCTTTATAGATTATTGTCTACATTAGTGGTATCTTGAGACCTCAGTATTATTCAGAGCACCTTCATTTTAGTAGATCACATCTGAAATTGCTGACTTCATATAAACTTAAGATCCTATTACCCAGCTTAATGAAGGCTTTACATGTTACGTCATGGTTTCCATATTTTACGTAGAACATAACAGAGAAAAATAAATAGAATACTTAGATATAGTTTGTCTTTTTTTTTTTTTTAAGGATTTATTTATTTATTTATTTGACAGAGAGAGACAGAGTGAAAGAGGGAACATAAGCAGGGGGAGTGGGAGAGGGAGAAGCAGACTTCCTGCCGAGCAGAGAGCCCGATGTGGGGCTCGATCCTAGGACCCTGGGACCATGACCTGAGCTGAAGGCAGACGCTTAATGACTGAGCCAGCCAGGCGCCATACTTTGTCTTTTTTTAAATTAATTTAGTTTTTGAGAGAGAGAGACACACACACACACACACACAGCAAGTGGAGGGGAGGGGCAGAGGGAGAGAAGATTCTCCACCATGGAGCCCGACTTGAGGCTCGATCTAACAACCCTGAGACGATGACCTGAGCCACAATCAAGAGTTGGACGCTTAACCAACTGAGCCACCCAGGTGCCCATAACTTTGTCTTTTAATTATGAATGGGATGAGATTTACCATTGTTAAAGTGTCCAATGCTACCGGAAAGCTCATACTGATAGTTTCAGATTTTAAAAAATACTGCCTAAATATTGAGCAATATATAGAATTGTTGAATCACTATATTGTATACCTGAAACTAATTTAACACTGTATGTTAACTATACAAGAAATAAAATAAAGTAAAATAAAATAAATACTGCTTAAATAAACACAACTATTTGTCAAGGAAGGTGTTTGAAGGTAACTAAATTCACTAAACAAGCTCTAGTGCATTAAAAAAAACCACAACAGCTATTTTTTATTATTCTGATCTAGCCTTAACAGACATTGTAAAAGCTTTTAAAAATGGTCACACAACAATCGACATGTATAGTAATAATTAATTACTCTTTTGGGAAAGAGGAAAAACTATGGAAACAATTCTGCACCTACTATAAATTATCACAAAAAAAACGCTGAAGTGAACCTGCCCAAACAAATGAACAAATATGATGAATCCACTGGCGTCTAGTTGGCATAGAACACTAGTATACTATACAGGCAGCAGTTCATTCCCAATTTAATGGGATCAGACTACAATATATACAAAATTTAAAAGTGTAACAAAGAAATCTAAAGTGACAAACCTCCCATATTGTGATAATATTCATAAAAATCAGAGAAAAGCATTAGATAGGACATATAACATTAAGATTGCAACACCTTCTTGAGGCTAGAAAGTCCCAAATGAAAACTTAGAAGTCAGAATGAAAACAGAGTTGATCAAAGGAAATTAGAAATTCCGGGAAAAAGTTCTAAAATACATATATAATATAGAGCTAGAAAGGAAATTAGATTTTGGGGGGATGAAATAAAAAATAGGAGACTGTAGGGATGCCTGGGTGGCTCATCGGTTAATTGCCTGCCTTTGGCTCACGTCATGATCCAAGGGTCCTGGAATCGAGTCTTGCAACGGGCTCCTTGCTCAGCAGGGAGCCTGCTTCTCCCTCTGCCATTCCCACTGCTTGTGCTTGCTCTCTCTCTGACAAATAAATAAATAAAATCTTTAAAAAAATATAGGAGACTGTAAGGGCCATGATTTGAATCACATAGAATAATAACTGGGGTCAAAAGAATAAAACAATGTAACTAATAAGGAACAGTCATAAAGTTATTATAATTTGTGTTATTTTTATAGTGCTAAAGATGAACAGTTATGAACCACAGAGATGAATATAAATTACAGGGGGAAAAGTGCCTGTTTGACATGAGAGGACAGACAGCATGAACATTTTACACGTCTAAATAAAGTCTTGATTACATATTCTTTAGTAAGTTACATATAAAACATCAGAAATAAAACTGCTTTTTTATTTAAACTCTTGCCATATTTGCTAAAAAGAACAAAATTTTTGAGGTTTTGCATAAAGACACATGCAAAATTAAAAAAAAAAGTGTAGGATTATAAAACAATGGTTGTTTTCCAAACAAACTGCTGAGTGTCATGAAAATAAAAATTCAAAGCAAAGACATAATGAAACTCTAGGAAGCAAATGAACATTGGTAATGAAAAGACCAAAACATTCAAGGCAGACCCACATAAAACATTCATTAGCCATCATATCTGTGAGTCCTGAAAAATGTACAGGAATGACTGGTGTGTAGCATCAACAGTTAGCTCATCAGTATCGTGGCCAAAACCACATGATATTTGCAGATAAACAACTCACAATTCCATTTGCTTGCAGTTGACCTGATCTAATATAAACCTTTCAACATTTTGAAAATTCTAAGAGGTTTTTACATTGAACCATTACATTCATGATGGTTAAAAATCCTTAGATTATAGATGTACACTTTTTTTACACTTGGTCTTCAGTGTTAAGTGAATATAACTGGCAACTCAACATAAACCTATGTGGTATAACAATATATAACACTAAAAAAATATATATATATATATATATATAAAGCTACGCTGTGCCCATTAATATAATAATTAGAAACAAAATCCAGAAATTTTCAAATACTTCTTACTGTTGGTCAAAGATTTTTATTTTTTTACTGTAGATTTCATTTTTCTTTTAAAGGGATTTATAATGTTAGGGAGCCTGGGTGGCTCAGTCAGTTAAGCCTCTGACTCTTGATTTTGGCTCAGGTCATGATCTCAGGATTGTGAGATCGAGCCCCATGAAGGGCTCTGCACTCAGCAGGGAATCTGCTTGAGATTCTCCCTCTCCCTCTCTGACCCCACCCCCCCTTTTGCATGCACATGTGCGTGCTCTCTCTCTCTCTCAAATAAATAAATCTTTAAAGGGATTTATAATGTCATTTACCTGTAAATGTACAATTCTCAGAAATATATCTTCTCTCATGCTCATCTCAATATCAAAACGAGAAAGTCTTTTGTCTGCTTCTGTACTTGCTGCCCGTACATCTTTGTCAGAGGAGACGTGCTGGGGAAAGTCTAGCATGGTTCGTTCCACTGTCAAGAGAGGAAAAAACCATAAGGACTCATCAAATCAGCACTAAGAAAAATACCTCCTACCCAGATGAACGATTATCTCAATTTAAGTTTTTCATTTTATACTTTCTGTAAAGGTTCCTAAGGCTATCAAGACACAGCATCTAATGCAGGACTTGGCTGTGGCAGTGGCATTATTAGGGACAATAAGGGTGTACACTGAGCACTTATCAAAGTATGTTTAGGGTTTAATTTATTAACTGGGAATGCAGAAGGATAAAGACAGTTCTCATAGTGATGCATTTTATAGTCTGGGATGTGGGAGTACGGAATAGTTTGTGAAAAGATAAAGAAGAATACAGGACAGAGCAGCTTACGTGTCAATGAATGGGATAGTAACTCAAACACAGCAGTACTAAGAACTGGAGCACTATGTAATGCCTTACGGGGAAGGCTGGACCTTAGTATGGGCAGGGTAAGAGGAAGATCTCAGGAGAGGATTGGAGAAGGAGAGACTAGAAAAAGCGTGGGGACTGGAAGAGACAGATGTTTTAGAAAAAGGCAGACGAGGGGTGCCTGGGTGGCTTAGTCGTTAAGCGTCTGCCTTCGGCTCAGGTCATGATCCCAGGGTCCTGGGATCGAGCCCCGCATCGGGCTCCCTGCTCGTTGGAGAGCCTGCTTCTCCCTCTCCCACTCCCCCTGCTTGTGTTCCCTCTCTGGCTGTGTCTCTCTCTGTCGAATAAATAAAATCTTTAAAAGAAAAAGGCAGACCAATTTAGCGGGAGGGGGTTTGTTTAGAATAGAAATTCTTAACCTTTACTACAGATTCCTTAGAGAATCACATCAAAAACTCTCCCCCAAATGCAAACATTCATACAAGCATAAAAAAGTTCCATACAGTTACAGAAGATTCCCAGAAATCTCAGTGGACACAACCAGTAAGCAGCTCAATATTGGGGCTACTCCTGTTACATGATGGTGGTAACGCAGTCTGCTCTAATTTTCACATATTAGAATTGTTTCTTGGGTTTTTCATACATTTGTATTTTGACTTTAATTGGGCAAAAATGTGACGTCAGTAAAATAACGATCTTACAGGAAAAAAATGAGTATGGTTTGTAGGGATGGTTGCGGCTATGCTGTGACAGTGAATACAGGGTTGTTATCTTTAGTACTTAGAAGGTATTCTAAAGAGGTAAAACTTCCACATGTGATATACGGTAGAGGGTAGAACACACCAAGAAATTGTCCAGTTAAACAAGCTACCTCACTTATGTCAGTCCTCTTAAAACATTGCTACAAATAAAGCTATAAAAAGTTGCCTCAAATATCTGAATAAATTAATAAGATACGGCTTTAAAAATCAAGTTAAATAATTATTCTTTAAGGATTTCATGTAAAATATGCACTTTTATGTCTCTTGATTAAAGAAAGAATGGAACAGAATTAAAATTTCATTCATATACGCACTTGTTTGATAGAGTTAACTATATAGTTACAATTTGTTTACTTTTTAGAATTAGCTCAAGAAGATATTAAGAAAAAAATCAAAATTGCTCCAGAACTAAAATGAGGACAACAAAATGCAGGAGCCTAAAATTGGAAACATATTCTTAAACAAACCATTTCCTTCCTTACTTTGCCACAAAGACCTGAACCAGACTTACGTTCTTACTGCCAAACTATAAACAGTACCTGACACTAGACAAATGAGGTTTTAACAGCCATTGCAGGAGGCAGATCGAAGTCTGAGAATATATACTGATAAGAGAAAGTTAGTCTTTTAAAAAAAAGCTACTCCTAAACTCAAAAATTTTTATGATTAACTCAAAAAGCTAAACTTACGGGATAGCAAGAATACCAAACAACTAAAAGTATATTCAAAAGATGTATTATTGGGGGGGGGCGCCTGGATGGCTCACTCATTAAGCATCTGCCTTCGGCTCAGGTCATGATCCTGGGGTCCTGGGATCGAGCCCCACATTGGGCTCCCTGCTCGGCGGGGAGCCTGCTTCTCCCTCTCCCACTCCCCCTGCTTGTGTTCCCGCTCTTGCTGTCTCTCTGTCAAATAAATGAATAAAATCTTAAAAAAAAAAAAAAAGATGTATTATTGGGGAAGAAGCAGAATTTAAGATAATTTTTAAAAATATTTTGTTTTTTCCCCACTGATTTCTATATTTGTTAAATGTATAAGTCACCAGGCTGGCATACCATCTTGGCCATATATGACTGAAGAACTGACACTCTGAACGAAGGATAAAACCACATACAGGGAGGGAGATACACATGGAGCTGCCTTCTGGGAAAACTCTGCCAAATGGGGACCAATTCCATCCCTCTGACTTTTTTTTTTTTAAGATTTTATTTATTTATTTGACACAGAGAGAGAGAGAGAGAGAGAGAGAGCATAAGCAGGGAGAGTGGGAGAGGGAGAAACAGGCTTCCCGCTGAGCAGGGAGCCGGATGCGGGGCTCGATCCCAGGACCCTGGGATCATGACCTGAGCTGAAGGCAGACACCCAACGGACTGAGCCAACCAGGCGCCCCATCCATCCCTCTGACTTTGACTAATGAGACCAACCAGGTCTTTTTTATTCAGCAGTTTAAACTCAAGACTTTTAGCCAGATTTAGTGGCTACTAATCAGAGTGAAGCAGGTGGTGGTAAGAGGCAGAAAATGAAACAGAAGAGGTAAGAGAGTCACTATTATGGTGGGACATAGGGAAGGGAACTCTTGGTGATGAGGGGCTGATGGGGGTAAAGAGAGGACTACGTCACTAGGGCTGTGCAGGATTCTGGACAACCTTCCAAATTCCAGAATACATACAAATGTTTATGATATCCAATTCTACAGATAACCTATGTTCTTACAAAGCCTGGATACATGGCCAAGGTTGCTTAGTCATAATTACACTCCAGAGTACACCTAACCCTTAGGGGCAACTCACGTGAATCTTCATTCCTTTTAACTCAAAGGGCCTAATATTTATATTACAAAGATAATATATTTTAAGTGTAGGAAATATGGAAAATAGAGAAAAGCAGAGAGAATAAATTTTTAAAAATCAACTGTAAACCTAATACTCAAGAAATTAGCTATTATTAAAATCTGTGTATTTTCTTCTGGTTTCCTTCTCTGTGATTTTTTAAAAAAGTTATTAAATACTGTTCCTTAACATGATCTTAATGGCTACATAGTGTTGCAGAGGCTGAATGTATCATTATTTGGCCTTTGTACTGGTTGGCACCCAGGGGTTGTTTCCAAGCTTTTGCTATGACAGAGTACCTATTCAAACATGAATTTATACACAATTTTTCCTGTATCTGATTATTTCCTTAGATTAAATGCCTAGATGCGGAATTGCAGGGCTAGGATATGAACTTCTTAAGAGTTTTGATGTATTGGGCGCCTGGGTGGCTCAGATGGTTAAGCCTCTGCCTTTGGCTCAGGTCATGATCCCGGGGTCCTGGGATCGAGTCCCGCATCGGGCTCCCTGCTCCTTGGGAGCCTGCTTCTCCCTCTGCCTCTCTCTCTCTCTCTGTCTCTCATGAATAAATAAATAAAATCTTTAAAAAAAAAAAAAAAAAGAGTTTTGATGTATTATGTCAAAATACTCTCTAGAAAGCAGTTGTATCGAGAAGGTAAATTTCGTAGCACCTCTGCCAACATAATAAAAACATTTTAATCTTATTTAATTCAATTCTAGGCAATTAATTGATTATGGAAAAATCAATGTCTTGTAAAATTGGAAAATGGACTGCCCAAACAGAATGCATAAGATGGGTTATGAGGCCTACAAAATGAAATGTTGAGGTATTTCTGCATCGTACTCACCTATATACTTCACTTCTACATCTGCCAGTGCCTGCAAACAGTTCTCATAAGTTACTTCCTCAACATCAAGCATTCCAATAGCATCGTACACCTGTTTGGTCTGCACAATGAGCTCCTCAGTTCTTGTTTTAATTTGCTCTGGTGAAAGATCCCATCTTAAAACATTTCTGCCAGCCACAGTATAGGAAGATATTGCCTGAAGAGGAGACATCACTTCTCTTCCTAAAGTCATTCTGAATAAAATCCTGGAACCACCAACTCTAAAAAGAATCAGAAAAAGAATAAAAATTAAGCACTTGTTGGTCCAAAGTCAATACACAAATGCGTATTATCTAATCAAATTAAAAAGAACTTTTTCATAAAATTGAGCAAATCTCTTTCAGGTAAACACATAAGCACAAAACTAAATGCCTTTGTATATTTTTTCGTCCTTGAATGGCGATTTAATGGAATTAGTACTTACCAAACAATGAATTGGTTATGTAATTAAATCATGTTGAGAAATAAAGTTAGGTGTCAAAGACATAATATTGTCCTTTACAAATTAAACCAGTAATCTTTTTTTTTTTTTAAAGATTTTATTTATTTGAGAGAGAGAATGAGAAAGAGAGAGCAGGAGAGGGGGGAGGGTCAGAGGGAGAAGCAGACTCCCCACTGAGCAGGGAGCACGATGCGGAACTCGATCCCGGGACTCCAGGATCATGACCTGAGCCGAAGGCAGTCGCTTAACCAACTGAGCCACCCAGGCGCCCTAAACCAGTAATCTTTCTTACTTAAATGTTTTTCCTGTGCTGGGATGCCTGGTTGGCCAAGTTGGTAGAGCATGTGACTCTTGATCTTGGGGTTCTAAGTTCAAGCCCAATGTTGTGTGTAGAGATTACTTACAAAAATAAAATCTTTAAAAAAAATAAAAATTAAAAAGAAATAAATGTTTTAAATGTTTTTCTGTGGTAACATCCACCTACAATGTAACAGACTCAAAAAATATTTTGGGATTCAGCAAGGAAACATTTTCAAAATGCTCTTTTTATAATAAACAACAATGTAAAGATTTTTTTTTACAAAAATTTCATGTAAATCAACTATGGCAATTTGAATTTAAGACTTGGGAAATAAACTCTGGTATTGCTATGATGTTATTCTAAAAGATAAAAGGAAAAAGAGATTAAGTGTATGATACCAAGCTTTCACCTCCATAAAATTTAAATAATTGATGCCATACATGTGTATATATGTAATATATACTATGTAGTATAATTTTAGAGCCTATAAATAAAAATATAATTAATAGCTAACATGTGTTGTGTGTTTAGGTACTGTACTAAAGGCTTTCCATTTATTCACTCAGTCCTCACAATAAAACTATGAGGCGGATAATGTGGTTATTCTCATTTTACCAAAGAAGAAACTAAAACACAGGAAAGTTAAGTAACTTGTCCAAGGTCACACGGTTGGTAATATGGTGGGAGCTAGGATTAAAAACATAGTAGAGATCCAGAACCCGCACTCTTAACTACTATGCTAAACTTCATTCCTATTATCTTATAAGACCCCAAAACAACCTTATGTGGTAGGCAGCACATTATTGCCTTTTTTTTTTTTTTTTTTTTTTTTTTTTT
>NC_058409.1:46771284-46842068 GCF_002201575.2 Neomonachus schauinslandi | reverse complement strand
GAATTTAGTGCCATTGTATTGCCTGTAAGGTGACTGTTACTGTATATTGTCTGTGTTCCTTTCTGGTCTATATTGCTTTTAGGCTCTCTCTTTGCTTAGAGGACCCCTTTCAAGATTTCCTGTAGGGCTGGTTTTGTGTTTACTGCAGTCAGTTTTATAACGCTAGTCTGTCAGTGCATGTGAAGAAAGCAGGGAAGTGCTGCATCACTATCGCTTGGCCTTCGCCACTATATCTAAGAATACTAGATGAAACAGCACAGTGCATAGGACATTTTGTTTGGAAATAAGTCCGTGACTCAGTATTAAACAAATGAGTCTCAGAGTTTAGATTTTGAATAATTCCATTTTCAAACCTAAATCATTGAAAGGAATGCTTCTTTGCAATGAGTGCTTTCTCTTACATAAGAATGGAATGTAGTTTTTGGAAAAGATTTTAAGAACCCATCCAGGTATTTCATCATTGTAAGGTAGTGCTATATTTTGCAGACCTTAAAATGGAACTTAACTATATGTTTTGGTCAATTTCTTCTGATAGCCATGCCTGGTCAAAAGTTATTAGGAAATTGAAGAGTTGAAAGTATCCACAGCAGAAAAGTGTACCAGTGTTACAGTAACAGATATTCAGCCAACCTCTCTGGTGTTGATCTTGCTCAGTCAGTCCTCCCTTATGAACATAGAGTAAGGGAATGACAATGTAAGCATTCAATTACTCATCCAAAAGCAGAACCTTGCTCTCCTTCAGGTACCTGGCTTTATGTAGACCCCCTAATATCATGTTTCTTAGTTCTTTTTCATCTGCCCTGAGGCCTTTATTATTCTTTCATGAAAAGGAAACAAAGCAAGTGCCCACTGATATTTTTCTATCCAAATTCACAATCCAGAGAACATTTTCTAATCATATTTTGGCTTTTCTGTCCCTTTTTAGAACTCCACAATTCTTAGACTCGCCTGTAAGTTTAGGGGCTCCTGCTGTATCTTTGATGGTCAAGATTTAGTAAAGATTGATTTGTTTAAAGGGTGCTGAGAGTTGAGAGTAGGCAATCAGGAACTCTTTTTCTTTTCCTCAGCCCCTCATTTCTTCACTTTGTATGGCAGCAAGATGTCTTAAAAAGCAGACCAGTTACATCTTTGTGATAAAGCAAATTCCTTGCATTATTTTTGTTTGTAGTTTTTCCTGAGGTTACTCAAGTTTGAAGGAAAATAAGGCAAAACCATAGCATGTAAGAGATGAGTTGATAGGATATAGAGTTAATGTGATACAAGATAAAAATGAGAAATTCAGGAGAAAGAAAGGGATGCAGGGAAAAGTTTGTTACAATTAACATAATGTTGAAAATGATGTTTAAAGATAAGATTTGAGAAGAATGAAATAAGCTGGTTCATACTTGGCCTAATTTGAAAAATCATAGTTTAAGTATAGTACAGCATGGATTAGATAACTTTCCAAGATTCTTTTCATCTGTAGAAATGTGGGACTGACAGCAGAGTAGTTTGTAGGAAAGGAAAGAATCAGAAATTTATACATGAAAAAGAAGGAAAAAGAGTAATGCGAGAATGGTTGGAATAAGAAACAACACGCACACAAAAGAAATTTAAAAAGGTAACATGTAGAAGAATAGTAAGTTTATGAAAATATGAAAGTAACTGAATTAATGCAATTTTCAACTTTCTTTTTAATGTCTCAAATGATTACCTTGAACTTATGCTGAACATTTTGTTATATACTGGTAACACAATGTAGAGCAAACACATACAATCAAGGTATGGAAAAGATTTATATTAATCAATTCTACATAGAAATGGAAATTCAGTATAGTTAAGGAAGTCTACCTTGAGTGGAAACTTAGGTCTTTTATTTTATTTTATTATTATTTTCTAAGATTTTATTTATTTTTTGGAGAGAGCACATGCAAATGAGCTAGGGTGGTGGGGGAGGAGTAGAAGGGGAAGGAGAGGGAGAAGCAGACTCTGTCCTGAGCAAGGAGCCTGAAACAGGGCTCGATCTCATGACCCATGAGAGCATGACCTGAGCTGAAATCAAAAGTCGGACACTTAACCAACTGAGCCACCCAGGTGCACCCCAGAAACTTAGGTCTTATAGATTTATCATTCCTGATTTTGATATTAATACAACTCGATTCTATAGTGTATAATTCCTGGCTGAAACTGGGTACTGTTTTTAATCCATGGCTGAAGTCTTCCTTCTGCTCACAATTATAATAACCTAGAGAAGAGAAATCTTTTAAAAGTATGTATCATGGTGGATATGGCCACATATAAATTATTTTTCTTATTACTATATCGCCTCTTCCCTCCATCAATCATGGGTTTTTATTGTTTCAAACTTGACCTAAGTTAATATGGTCAGACAAACTCTTAGGGTTTGGTGAGTAGTATTGTTATCAGTTATAATGAAGGGAAGTTTTAGATCAAATGCCACTAAGCATACAAATACTTACTCAACAAACAGGGAGTTACAAAATAGTTCATACTTCTGTTTTATAAGTTTGATTACATTCCAACTGTTATTTAGTATGCTTTGATAGCACTGCATGAGAAATGCATTCATATATAAAATATAAAAATGCACTCATATATAAAATATGAAATATAAAAATGTACTCATATATTAAATATAAACATATTTTAGGGAAAGAATTCTACTACCCTTATATTTGTCATCTGGCACCATAGTCCTTCAAAGCAGTAAGTGGACACACAACACAAATCTCAGATGCTTTACATAAGTGTACAACCTACAAAGTTTGCTGCATTCTTGTATGTGTTCATGAAGACCAGGGGAGTGTTTCTGAAATATTTTGACCAATCTACAGATTTGAAACATCACTAATTTTTTTTCTTCATTGAAAAACGTCTTTTTCAACATTTAATTAATATTCATGAAGCCTATTTTCAGTTATCTCTTGTGTTGATCGTTAGAGACAGGCAAAGCCAAAACACCTTCTGATTAAATGTTGGTTATACAGAAATGTATATAATAGAGTAAAAATCATTAATTTTTCAAAGATTTATTTATTCATTAGGGAGAGAGAGAGAGAGAGATGGGAGGGGCAGTGGGAGAGAGAGAGAATCTCAAGCAGACTCCCTGCCCAGCCTGGAGCCTTTTGTGGGGCTCAATCATAGGACTCTGCGATCATTGACCAGAGCTGAAATCAAGACTCGAATGCTTAACCAATGCTTAACCGACTGAGCCACCCAGGCACCCCTAACAGAGTAAAAATCATTATAATCTCCCCACTCTCCCATCTTTTCTTTAGACACCCACTGTTATCCTCCCAGATTTTTATCTGTATACAAAATCAATCTGTATACGCACTTATATAAACATTAAAAAAAAAAAAGACTGTCCTAGTATGCAAACTATGTTCTAAGTTTTTTTTTTTTTCCCTATAGAAAAATAATCTGGTTTGGTATTCAAGGCACTTAATAATCTATTCCCCCAACAGGAACTCTTTAAACTCATTTTTCGATATTTTATCCTATACATTCAGTGTTTCAGCCTCTCTGGACTTCTCATAGTTCCCTGCATATGCCATGCTCTTTCCAGATTCTGTTCCTTTGATTATTCCATTCTCTGCCTAGAATCCTTTTACTTTTCTATTTCATCTGGCCAAATATTTAAAATCTGTTTTGGATGTTATGTCCTATTGTGAATCTGTTTTTTAGTTTTCTATTGTGGATTTCCTCCTTCTGTATTTTCATAGTAATTTGCATATAACTTGACTATGGCAAAAGCCATCATCATGATGGCTATCAAGTATTGGCTCTATTGGGTGTAAGTTTAACTTTTTTTACACTTATTTAATCATCTTTCCACATCATATTGTAACTTATCTGCTTAAGTATCCTTTCCCAAAGAGACCACAATAACTTACCCAACTTTAGATTCTAGTATATGGCACTATACCTGGACATAATAGATGCTTAGTAAATCCATGTATGAAAGAATGAAAGTAAAAATGTTGCTTTTCAATACTTGGTATTAAAGGAAATACATAAATCATAATTGCTCTTGGTGAATATAGAATAGAGAAGGATACAGTGTGGATTAAATGCAAAAGCCACAAGGCAGTGGCATGTCTTTTTCTGATATAATATCTTACAGAGAATTCTATAGGCATGGTAGAGGATTGGGAAAAGCTGAAGAAAATGCAAATGGAATGATCTTAGTCTAAGATGCTTTAGCTTGCATTATTTGTTGATGACTTCAGCCTTTATGTAGGTGTTTTGGGCAGTCATGACAGAATGAAATAATATTCATCATGAGTGTAACATAGAAGGTGTATGTAAAATGAGAGCAATGAGCAGAGATGAGAAGGGACTGCTATGAGAGGGAAATACAAGTTGTATTTGTGATCTTCAAATTTTTTGCTTAATTTGCCTCCTAAAATAATTTGGCAAATTGACACACCACTTTGCACATTTTAAAGTTGCTATCAAAAATACTTTTTATTATAAGTTTAAATAGCTACAGAGACTGTAGTTAAAAATATATTATACATTGTATGTATGTTTTAAATAAATTTCCTTAAAACTTTGGAGTTGTCTATTTCACTGAATCATGAAAAATGTTCATCATATAATCCAATGGGCTAAATCAGCCCTCATTGCCAAACTACTTACCCTTGTCAGACTTGTCGATCAATAACAGAACTGACTTCATTTTTTAGATCAAATAAACGTGTTAATACACTACATGAAAACCATCTCACTTCTGAATTCTAATTGTGAGATAGCTATATAGATTGATTTGTAAGCAGTCAGAAAGACTGGCAGAGTCTTGCCAGGATAAAATAAGCGTCATCCCCTTTCATTTTTCTTGCTTTGTTCAAAAGGATTGACCCCAGGATCAATGCATTCTTGAATTATCTCTTTACATACATCCTGGAGACTTTTGTATTTATTTATTTATTTTTATTATTCTGTTATGTTAATCACCATACATTACATCATTGGTTTTTGATGTAGTGTTCCATGATTCATTATTTGCGCATAACACCCAGTGCTCCATGCAGAACGTGCCCTCTTTAATACCCATCACCAGGCTAACCCATCCTCCCACCCCTCTCCCCTCTAGAACCCTCAGTTTGTTTTTCAGAGTCCATTGTCTCTCATGGTTCGTCTACCCCTCCGATTTCCCCCCCTTCATTCTTCCCCTTCTCCTATCTTCTTCTTTTTTTTTTTTTTAACATATAATGTATTATTTGTTTCAGAGGTACAGATCTGTGATTCAGCAGTCTTGCACAATTCACAGTGCTCACCATAGCACATACCCTCCCCAGTGTCTATCACCCAGCCACCCCATCCCTCCCACCCCCCACCACTCCAGCAACCCTCAGTTTGTTTCCTGAGATTAAGAATTCCTCCTATCAGTGAAGTCATATGATACATGTCTTTCTCTGATTGACTTATTTCGCTAGCATAATACCCTCCAGTTCCATCCACGTCGTTGCAAATGGCAAGATTTCATTCTTTTTGATGGCTGCATAATATTCCATTGTGTATCTATACCATATCTTCTTTATCCATTCGTCTGTTGATGGACATCTTGGCTCTTTCCACAGTTTGGCTCTTGTGGACATTGCTGCTATAAACATTGGGGTGCACATACCCCTTTGGATCCCTACATTTCTATCTTTGGGGTAAATACCCAGTAGTGCAATTGCTGGATCATATGGTAGTTCTATTTTCAACTTTTTGAAGAACCTCCATACTGTTTTCCAGAGTGGCTGCACCAGCTTGCATTCCCACCAACAGTGTAGGAGGGTTCCCCTTTCTCCGCGTCCCCACCAACATCTGTCGTTTCCTGACTTGTTAACTTGAGCCATTCTGAATGGTGTGAGGTGATATCTCATTGAGGTTTTGATTTGGATTTCCCTGATGCCGAGCGATGTTAAGCACTTTTTCATGTGTCTGTTGGCCATTTGGATGTCCTCTTTGGAAAAATGTCTGTTCATGTCTTCTGCCCATTTCTTGATTGGATCATTTGTTCTTTGGGTGTTGACTTTAAGAAGTTCTTTATAGATTTTGGATACTAGCCCTTTATCTTGATATGTCATTTGCAAATATCTTCTCCCATTCTGTCGGTTGTCTTTTGGTTTTGTTGACTGTTTCTTTTTCTGTGCAAAAGCTTTTTATCTCGATGAAGTCCCAATAGTTCATTTTTTCCCTTGCTTCCCTTGCCTTTGGTGATGTTTCTAGGAAGAAGTTGCTGTGGCTGAGGTCGAAGAGGGTGCTGCCTGTGTTCTCCTTTAGGATGTTGATGGACTCCTGTCTCACATTGAGGTCTTTCAACCATTTGGAGTCTATTTTTGTGTGTGGTGTAAGGAAATGGTCCAGTTTCATTCTTCTGCATGTGGCTGTCCAATTTTCCCAACACCATTTGTTGAAGAGACTGTCTTTTTTCCATTGGACATTCTTTCCTGCTTTGTCGAAGATTAGTTGACCATAGAGTTGAGGGTCCATTTCTGGGCCCTCTGTTCTGTTCCATTGATCTATGTGTCTGTTTTTGTGCCAGTACCATGCTGTCTTGATGAGTACAGCTTTGTAATAGAGCTGGAAGTCCGGAATTGTGATGCCACCAGCTTTGTTTTTCTTTTTCAACATTCCTCTGGCTATGCGGGGTCTTTTCTGGTTCCATACAAATTTTAGGATTATTTGTTCCATTTCTGTGAAAAAAGTGGATGGTATTTTGATGGGGATTGCATTGAATGTATAGATTGCTCTAGGTAGCATTGACATCTTCACAATATTTGTTCTTCCAATCCATGAGCATGGAACATTTTTCCATTTCTTTGTGTCTTCCTCAATTTCTTTCATGAGTGTTTTATAGTTTTCTGAGTACAGATTCTTTGCCTCTTTGGTTAGATTTATTCCTAGGTATCTTATGGTTTTGGGTGCAATTATAAATGGGATCGACTCCTTAATCTCTCTTTCTTCTGTCTTGTTGTTGGTGTATAGGAATGCCACTGATTTCTGTGCATTGATTTTATATCCTGCCACTTTACTGAATTCCTGTATGAGTTCTGGCAGTTTTGGGGTGGAGTCTTTTGGGTTTTCCACATAAAGTATCATATCATCTGCAAAGAGTGAGAGTTTGACTTCTTCTTTGCCAATTTGGATGCCTTTGATTTCTTTTTGTTCTCTGATTGCTGTGGCTAGGACTTCTAATACTATGTTGAATAGCAGTGGTGAGAGTGGACATCCCTGCCGTGGTCCTGACCTTAGGGGGAAAGCTCTCAGTTTTTCCCCACTGAGAATGATATTCACTGTGGGTTTTTCATAGATGGCTTTTATGATATTGAGGTATGTACCCTCTATCCCTATACTCTGAAGCGTTTTGATCAAAAAGGATGCTGTACTTTGTAAAATGCTTTTTCTGCATCTATTGAGAGGATCATATGGTTGTTGTTCTTTCTTTTATTAATGTATTATATCACATTGATTGATTTGCAGATGTTGAACCAACCTTGCAGCCCAGGGATAAGCCCCACTTGGTCATGGTGAATAATCCTTTCAATTTACTGTTGAATCCTATTGGCTATTGGTATTTTGGTGAGAATTTTTGCATCCATGTTCATCAAGGATATTGGTCTGTAATTCTCCTTTTTGATGGGGTCTTTGTCTGGTTTTGGGATCAAGGTAATGCTGGCCTCATAAAACGAGTTTGGAAGTTTTCCTTCCATTTCTATTTTTTGGAACAGTTTCAGAAGAATAGGTATTAATTTTTCTTTAAATGTTTGGTAGAGTTCCCCTGGGAAGCCATCTGGCCCTGGGCTCTTGCTTTTTGGGAGATTTTTGATGACTGCTTCAATTTCCTTAGTGGTTATAGGCCTGTTCAGGTTTTCTGTTTCTTCCTGGTTCAGTTTTGGTAGTTGATACATCTCTAGGAATGCATCCATTCCTTCCAGATTATCTAATTTGCTGGCGTAGAGTTGCTCATAATATGTTCTTATAATTGTTTATATTTCTTTGGTGTTGGTTGTGATCTCTCCTCTTTCATTCATGATTTTGTTTATTTGGGTCATTTCTCTTTTCTTTTTGATAAGTCTGGCCAGGGGTTTATCAATCTTGTTAATTCTTTCAAAGAACCAGCTCCTAGTTTCATTGATCTGTTCTACTGTTTTTTTGGTTTCTATTTCATTGATTTCTGCTCTGATCTTTATTATTTCTCTTCTCCTGTTGGGTTTAGGCTTTATTTGCTGTTCTTTCTCCTGCTCCTTGAGGTGTAGGGTTAGGTTGTGTATTTGAGACCTTTCTTGTTTCTTGAGAAAGGCTTGTATTGCTATATACTTTCCTCTTAGGACCACCTTTGCTGTATCCCAAAATTTTTGAACAGTTGTGTTTTCATTTTCATTTGTTTCCATGAATTTTTAAAATTCTTCTTTAATTTCCTGGTTGACCCATTCATTCTTTAGTAGGATGCTCTTTAGCCTCCATGTATTTGAGTTCTTTCCGACTTTCCTCTTGTGATTGAGTTCTAGTTTCAAAGCACTGTGGTCTGAAAATAAGCAGGGAATGATCCCAATCTTTTGGTACCAGTTGAGACCTGATTTATGACCTAGGATGTGATCTATTCTGGAGACTGTTCCATGGGCACTAGAGAAGAATGTGTATTCTGTTGCTTTGGGATGGAATGTTCTGAATATATCTGTGAAGTCCATTTGGTCCAATGTGTCATTTAAAGTCTTTATTTCCTTGTTGATCTTTTGCTTAGATGATCTGTCCATTTCAGTGAGGGGGGTGTTAAAGTCCCCTACTATTATTGTATTGTTGTTGATGTGTTTCTTTGCTTTTGTTATTAATTGGCTTATATAGTTGGCTGCTCCCGTGTTAGGGGCATAGATATTTACAATTGTTAGATCTTCTTGTTGGATAGACCCTTTAAGTAGGATATAGTGTCCTTCCTCATCCCTTATTACAGTCTTTGGTTTAAAATCTAATTTGTCTGATACAAGGATTGCCACCCCAGCTTTCTTTTGGTGTCCATTAGCATGGTAAATGGTTTTCCACCCCCTCACTTTCGATCTGCGGGTGTCTTTGGGTCTAAAATGAGTCTCTTGCAGACAGCATATCGATGGGTCTTGTTTTTTTATCCTGTCTGATAGCCTGTGTCTTTTGATTGGGGCATTTAGCCCATTTACATTCAGGGTAACTATTGAAAGATATGAATTTAGTGCCATTGTATTGCCTGTAAGGTGACTGTCACTGTATATTGTCTGTGTTTCTTTCTGGTCTATGTTGCTTTTAGGCTCTCTCTTTGCTTAGAGGACCCCTTTCAATATTTCTTGTAGGGCTGGTTTTGTGTTTGCAAATTCCTTTAGTTTTTGTTTGTCCTGGAAGCTTTTTATCTCTCCTTCAATTTTCAATGACAGCCTAGCTGGATATAGTATTCTTGGCTGCATATTTTTCTCATTTAGTGCTCTGAATATATCATGCCAGTCCTTTCTGGCCTGCCAGGTCTCTGTGGGTAGGTCTGTTGCCAATCTAATGTTTCTACCACTGTAGGTTACAGATCTCTTCTCCCAAGCTGCTTTCAGGATTTTCTCTTTGTCTCTGAGACTCATAAGTTTTACTATTAGATGTCGGGCTGGTTGACCTATTTTTATTGATTTTGAGAGGGTTTCTCTGTGCCTCTCCTGGATTTTGATGCCTGTTTCCTTCCCCAAATTAGGGAAGTTCTCTGCTATAATTTGCTCCAATATACCTTCTGCTCCTCTCTCTCTTTCTTCTTCTTCTGGGATCCCAATTATTCTAATGTTGTTTCATCTTATGGTATCGCTTATCTCTCGAATTCTGCCCTCGTGATCCAGTAGTTGTTTATCTCTCTTTTCCTCAGCTTCTTTATTTTCCATCATTTGGTCTTCTATATCACTAATTCTCTCTTCTGCCTCATTTATTATAGCAGTTAGAGCCTCCATTTTTTATTGCACCTCATTAATAGCCTTTTTGATTTCGACTTGGTTAGATTTTAGTTCTTTTATTTCTCCCGAAAGGGTTTCTCTAATAACTTCCATGTTTTTTTTCAAGCCCAGCTAGTATCTTTAAAATCGTCATTCTGAACTCTAGTTCTGACATCATACTAATGTCCATATTGATTAGGTCGCTGGCAGTCGGTACTGCCTCTTGTTCTTTTTGTTGAGGTGATTTTTTCCATCTTGTCATTTTGTCCAGAGGAGAATAGATGAATGAGAGAACAAAATGCTAACAGGGTAACAACTTCCCCAGAAAATATATACTAAACAAATCAGAAAAGACCTGAAACTGGGGGAAAAGAAAGGGAAAGAAAGAAAAAAGAAAAAGAAAAATATAAAAACAAACAAAAACAAAACAAAACAAAAAAAACAGAATATGATCAAATATGATCAGGCTGGTGCATAGATCAGTGCCACACACTAGATTTTGGTGTATTTTGGTCTGTTAGAAGAAAGTGCCTCCCAAAATTTTTAAAAGAAAGAAAAACTTATATATGCACAAAAATAAGGGTTAATACGATGAAGGGATGGAATATGACTGTAAAGATGAAAATTATAAAAGATTTTATAAAAGGAGTTGATAAGAAGTTGGTTGAAAAAATAAAGAAGAGGATTTAAAAAAAAAAAAAGGAGAGAATGTGGTCAGGCAGGAGACTAGAACAAAGCCATACACTAGAGATTTAAGGTATATTATGATCTGTTAGAAGAAGCTGTATCCCAAAATTTTAAAGAGAGAACAACTTATATATATATATATATATATACCAAAAATAAGGGTAACTACTATGAAGGGATAGAATATGACTCTAAAAATGAAAAATAAAAAAGATTTTTTAAAAAAGGGATTGATAAGATGTTGGTTGAAAAAGGGAAAAAGAGAAATATAAAAAAAAAAAAATTAACTTTGAAAGACTAAAGAATCATGGTAAAAAAGCCATGAATTCTATGTGCAGTATTCCCCTAGCACTGGAGTTCTGCCATTCTCATTGATCAGTAAACTTGGTCTTGGCTGGCTGTTCTTGCTGATCTTCTGGGGGAGGAGCCTGTTGCCATGGTTTCCAAATGTCTTTGCCGGAGGCAGAATTACCCGTCCTTGCCGGTCAGGGCTAAGTAATCTGCTCGGGTTTGCTCTCAGGAGCTTTTGTTCCCTGCAAGCTTTCCATGCAGCTTTGGAGGATGAGAGTGAAAATGGTGGCCTGCCAATCTCTGCCCCGGCGGAGCCAAGAATTCGGGTCCCCACTCCTCAGTGTGCCCCCAGAGAAAAGCAATCAGTCACTCCCGTCTCCCCGGTCTCCGCTTGTTCAGTCCTGGAAGAGCAGTGGCCCGGCTGTGCTGCAGATCACGGTTTATGGCAACCCTGAGCTTAGAGCCCACTCCTCTGCTCCGTCTCTGCATCCGGCTTCCCCGCTCCTATACCTGGGAGCTCTGCCGCACTCAGGTACCCCGGTTCTTCCTGTGACCCCGAGGGTCCTGAGACCACACTGTCCCACGAGGGTTCCACCCCCCGCTCAGCCACTGGAGCGATGTCCCCCAGCAGAGCCGACTTCTAAATGTTCCGATTTTGTGCTCCGCGGCTCTATCACTTGCCAGAAGCAGCCGACGGAGGCCCCCACCCCCGCCGTCTATCTTCCCGAATATCACCTCGCATTCACTTCTCCACACGTCCTGCCTTCCAGAAAGTGCTCGCTTTTCTGTTCAGAGAGTTGTTGCTCTTCTTTTCTTCGATCTCCTGTTGAGTTCGTAGGTGTTCAGAATGGTTTGATCCCTATCTAGCTGAATTCCTGGGACCAGACGAAATCCAGGTCTCCTACTCCTCTGCCATCTTGCTCCCCATCCTGGAGACTTTTATGCCCAGGAGGCAATGCACCATAACAATGTTTGGGATGGGTGAGAAGTAAGCTTTCTTTTTTGTAAAGCAGAAACAGGGCAATTGTGAAAGGTAAAAGAGGAAAGGGAAGCTGGTGGCTTGCAGGTGCTTGCATTCTCAGGCAGATCAGTTTTAGGAAAAGACATATGTAGAAGTTGAGAATTTGGTTATAGATTCCGTTTAGACATTGGTATCTGCAGTACCCATGAAAAGTCTTTGTTTACATTTTCTTGAAGACTCCTGGGATGGGTTGTGTCTTCATAACATCATAGGCATTATACAGTATGATCACAAGATAAATTGATTTTGTGACACCCAGAATATATTTTCTGGTGCTTTGGTAAATATACCAAGTACCCTCTCTATCTCTTACATTCAAGAATGTACCAGATACTGAAATCCCATAGTTTACCAATTACAAGACAAGAGGAAGATGAGTATGTGAATGATAGAAGAGAGAGCTATGCAAGAGGAGAAATCCCTTTCCCCAAATGTAAAGTGTACAAGATGAAGAGTTCAAAACTCTAAAAATAGGCAAAAGGCATCTCCAGGGATTTTAATGAGTTCAATAGTACAGTGATATGCTGGATGTGGTATTTATTTTTTGAAAATACATTTTGATCTAGTGAACAAGAATGGGATTAATTATTAATCACTTCCCCCAGTAATATGGACTAACCATTTTATATACAAAGAACTTTTACAACTTGGATTTTCCTGTAGTTTGTGAAATTTTATATTTTACCTGAAAAGCTTTTCATTTCTAGCATAAAACATAGGCAAATAAAAATGGTCAGTCTTTTTAAATTTATTTTTTATTCTCACTTTAGAAATGGAATACTTTTGGTTTTAAAGATTAGTTTACAAGAATACTATTAAAAACTGCTTAAAATTGGATGTTCATATCAATATTGATTTAGCATTCTAAATGTAATATATTTTAAAATATGCAACATTACTTAAGGACTTCATCTTTTGTATTGAGTTGTAATGCAATATAGCATTAGAGTAAGTCCCGCCAACATTAGGAAAGCTCCTATTGAGCTATTTATTTAGCTGTTTGCAAATTCATGTAAAAATATCTGTATTTTAACTATGCTAAATTTCTGGTATACAAGTAGGAAAACTTTGTGATACCAATTTTATTCCCATTGCTGTATTGTGCTATTTTTTTTTTAAACAAGAATCTGTGATAGAGTTGAAGGAACGCCAGATAGTGCTTACAGCTCAGAAGTATAAAACATAATCTGTGGCTATAATAAGAAAAATATTCCAGCAGGTTCAAAGAGATTGGGAATAAAAAGCCACCCATTTGCTTTTTTGTAGAAGCAGTAGCAATCTGCAGACAAGCTATTCTAGCTTCAAAACAGTATGGTAGATGGTTTTATGGAACTTGCAATTACAGAAATCCACTTTAACCTTTCTTTCTTACTGGCAGGTGTCCCATTGGCTTACAGCCAGAGGCTGTGAGTGTAGTGCAGCCGGTGTGTCCCCCAGAGTGCTGAAAATGCCCACGCTCCAGCTGGCTGCTCATAACTGCACTGATTGTGGTCTGACAACCCAGAGCTCTAAGAAAGAAATGTGCTGAATATACGAAAATATTTTACAAATTTGATCAGATTACAAATTTCATCTCTCTTTTTTCTCCTCTATAGATATGATATCTGCACTTATAAAAATAAGCCCTGTGGAACATTGGGTAAGTTTTTTATAAAGGGAGGATAGTTCAGATTGTCTTTTTGGTCCAGTGGCTTTACTCTTTATCA
The DNA here is from genome assembly GCF_002201575.2 of Neomonachus schauinslandi. Classification (NCBI taxonomy): domain Eukaryota; kingdom Metazoa; phylum Chordata; class Mammalia; order Carnivora; family Phocidae; genus Neomonachus; species Neomonachus schauinslandi. Next base: position 46,828,440 of record NC_058409.1, on the reverse strand, counting down.
TTAATTTGGTCATTTTCCTTTCTGGCACATCTGAAATTACTCCTATAAATTGTTAAACCTGACCCATGTGGGTATGTCACTTAACTAGGAAACAAGTAGAATGATGATTAAAAACAACTTAGAAGATGATTCTAAATCTTCAAACAATCATGATGAATCAAAAGTTACCAGTCTGTAATGTATTTTCCAAAAATACCAAGGAATTTAAGAGCAAATAAAAGCACGCAGCATCTTCAAATATCAGGCTAGGAAAGGATAGGGGGAAAAGTCGGGGGATACTTAAAAGGGAGACATTGTGTTCTTAATGTACTTTGGTGCAATTTTGTGGAGCGGGTATATCCCCATAAATTAAGATATTGGAAATTTTCAGGACCTGAGCAACAATAAAAAAAAAATTGTGAAATATTACAACCAGCAGTAGAGAGGACAGGATTATCTTTCTTGTGCTTCCCAAATATTTGTTTTTTAAAAAGCATTTCTGCATATTCTAGAATTTAAAAAGTCACATTTTGTTGTAGAGTATAACTTCATTCTGGTTAAAAGTTAACTGCAAATACAAATGGGGGAAATGATAGCTTTCAAGTAGACTGAATTGTTAAGCAACTAGAGTTATTTTTAAGAAGGGGAGCTTTTTCTTCTAAGATAATTTTTTTAGTGTCATAGAGACTGATTACAGACTCAAAAGTTAAGCACCTGAAGGTGAATTTTCTAGTTTCTCTATAAGTCTCAATTTTCTTGCCTGTAAAGGAAAAATTATGAAATCTATTCCTATGCTCCTCATAAGAATTTTGGGAAGATCAAATTTAAGTAGAGGTGCGAGAAAAGGTGTTACCCAGTTTCCTGGGAGAATTCAGAAAGTCCTGTCTGTAGAGATTAAAATTTCTCTTGATTTTTATCTGCCTTTCCAGTCTTCTCCTATCCTATTTCCCTCAGGATTTAAGGCTAAAAAAGAAATCCCAATTAGCCAACGATCAGTATTTAGGGTAGAGAAGTTTGCTAGTTAAAAAACATAATGTAGAAAGAACTCTCTTTGCTGAGAGATCTCACATCAAAAAGATTTAGGTTTTTAGGTTAACAAAAGCAAAATAATCCATTGGAAAGGACCCTAAAGTGGAAACTGGAAACTAACAATTGGCTTTTTTTTTTTTTTTTTTTTTTTAAAGATTTTATTTATTTATTTGAGACAGAGAGAATGAGAGAGAGAGAGCACATGAGAGGGGGGAGGGTCAGAGGGAGAAGCAGGCTCCCCGCCGAGCAGGGAGCCCGATGCGGGACTCGATCCCGGGACTCCAGGATCATGACCTGAGCCGAAGGCAGTCACCCAACCAACTGAGCCACCCAGGCGCCCCTAACAACTGGCTTTGACTGTTTCAGTGCATTACCTTTTCCTCTTTATTTAGGTATTTATTCCTCAATTCCTTATCTATGAAGTAGGAGTAATATCTGCCCTTATGTAACAGGGATATTGTAAAAATCACTTAAAGGAAAAAAAATACAAAGGTGTTTAATAGAGAAGTACTGTAAAAATGCACTGGTATTATTATTTGTTGTAGAAATTATACTAACTTAACCTGTTATTGTTCAATATCTGAAAGCATTTACTAAGTGCTTGATCAATTTTAAATACAATTGACACTAAGCTTCAAAGGAGGTATAAGCTAGAGCTTGTATTTTTCCATTGTATATATATATATTCTGAGGAAATACATATGTATATATCTATATACATTCTATTCTGCTTTTTTTTTAAAGAGAAAGACGTTATATATTATTTATTTTTTTTATTCTTATGTTAATCCCCATACATTACATCATTAGTTTTAGATGAAGTGTTCCATGATTCATTGTTTGTGCATAACACCCAGTGCTCCATGCAGAACGTGCCCTCCTCAATACCCACCACCAGGCTAACCCATCCTCCCACCCCCTCCCCTCTAGAACCCTGTTTGTTTTTCAGAGTCCATCGTCTCTCATGGTTCGTCTACCCCTCCGATTTCCCCCGCTTCATTCTTCCCCTCCCGCTACCTTCTTCTTCTTCTTTTTTTTTTTCTTAACATTCTGTTCTGCTTTTTGAAGGTAGATTGTTTACACTGAGATGTGTTCTTCATTAGGACATTAGTAATAACACTGCCTATACTTATGTTGTTATTTTTACTCAAGTAGATTCGAGATATGCTTCTACCCAACATCTCTTTCTTTCCCAAATATGTATTCCAATTTTTATAGCTTATTAATTTCCAAAATCAATACATTAATACTTTGGTTCATGTCAATGCATTTTCAAGCTCAGTATAAATTATTTTCAAATTTTAAGCCATTATAAATTATCTTTTATACTATCTCATGGTGAAAACTAAATGACTGCATATGTATACATGTGTTGAGCTTCATATGTGAAAAATATATTATCAGTACAGAATGGTGGTCAGGGTTTTTCTTTTTGGGTGGTCATTCTGTCAACTTTCATGTTGGTTTTTATGCTAATACTTGCATATTCTCTTGCTTAGTAACTTTGATGACCAATTGTAACATGGCTAAGTAGATTTAAGGGTGCAAACTGTGGCCATCAAACTGAGGAAATCTAAATGACCCAAATAGTAATCAAACCCCTATTAACACAATCACACGTAAGAACTTTGACAGCCTCAATTTTATAGGAATATAGAAAGTTGTACGGGTTGTGAAAATAGATTAGCTCTATAGCTCTGTATTTTTAACGAATAGTTATTTCCCAAATATGTTCTTTCTGAAGTTGTTCTTTTAGTAGAACAACTAAGTTAATTTTATATCAGATAGAGAGGTAAATCTGTGCTTGCAAATACACCTTAGGGAGTCATTGAGAATTCTCAGTTAAAAATATTACCACATGGCATATACCAAACAGTCACAATAACAACAAACAAAAATCTAACCCATGGAATAATATATTTTGGGAAATATAAGAAATGTTAATTTAACAATAATTATTCTCAGTAATTGTTTTTTAACCAAATTTCATAAAGCTTAAAACAGAAACAGTATTCAAACAGTGTGGCTTTGTTCTTCCCATATCATGAATGATATTGAACTCAATAGCTTAGCCAGATAATCTACTGCAAACTTTTTTGGTATTCTTTCTCTCCCTGTCTCTCTTTGTCTCAGGGGAATTTAGAACTAACATTTCTTCCATATTTGTGATTTACCAAAAAAATTAAGTCACCTTAGTGACTTAGTGCCCCAACTAGTCCCTCTTTTTACTTCCTCTTCTTCAGGTCCCAAGACTTCTAAGTAGATGGAAGGGCACAACAAGGATAACACTAGTATTTACAATAACTCAGTGACAGAAATCAACCCCTTTCCCAGCTCGTGCTCCTTCCACATAAAACAGTAGGAAAAGCAAACAATCTATTAGCAAGTCTAGCACTGACCTCATCTCTGTTCCAGTGTGGCTATTATGTTCATATTTTATATTAGAAGGTACAGAAAAACAATTTCTAGAGCTTTCTTATCAGTAAAAATATTAATTGAATAGCTTTTATTGTTCCAAATTAGTGTAACTGGGAAATTGTACCTAGCATGGAACATTGCTTATTGTGGTCAATAAATATTCATTGAATTGGATTCAAATCACTTTTTGTGGTTAGATAATTATTATTTGGGTAATGATAGTAGACTACTAACATACAAAATGTTTTTCCTACTTTTCCTTCAATTTCTTTTAAATAACTTTCGTTCCTATATGTGTTAAGTATAATTTAGCATCTGTTTCCTTATAACACATGACATTTTTCATACAAAAATTCTTTTTTTCTAAGTACTGTTTTAAAGTTATGTACTAATTCACAGGGCGTAATATTCATTTGGAAGTAAATATGAAAGCTTTTACAAGCTAAAATTCCCAAGGGAGGAATACCTTGAGAACGGAACATTTCATTAGAATCAGTGAATTAACACTGTAGTTTTTGCTTTATTAGTAAAACTAATGCATTGAAGGGGGATGGGAGAGGAGATAACCATTGAAAGTGTGAATGTCTTTCTTTCCATTAAAATACCTAAAGAAATTGTTGCATCACTATCAGGACTTATTTCAGAAGATTAAAAAAATGCAAAACCTCCTATTTTTAACAGTTCTCCTTTTTCTCTTTTGAATCATTCATTTTTGCTTTTATAAAAAAATGTCATTTAAAAAAAAACCATTTGGGATTCCCTTTTTTTGGTAACTAAAAAGTTGCTTGTATATTTTTATGAACCCACTAAACTTAAACAGATCTCTTTAGAAAAATAATGTGGATGTATTTTGCTTTCTACAGCCTGAAGTATGTTAAAATAGAAATGCTTTCTTGAATTCCCTCTTCTGGCTCAAGTTACTAGGTGGTCCCAAGTTACCAGAAGTAAAATTTATAAATCTAACCCCTAGTCTAGACATTTTCCAGCACTGACTGCAGTTCAAAAAATATTAATGTCTAGCCGGCAAAGTGAAACTCCCCCCAGTGATTTTGCAAATGACTAGAAAGTTAACCTTTTGCCAACTGCTCCTTCTGTGCATGGAGGTTATTAAAAAGAATCCAGGCATTTATAAGTATGGGCTTTTTAAGACTGAAACACCTTGGCTTGACCCTTTGTGTCTCCTTCTGTTTATTCAGGCTTGGCCTCTGTGGCTGGAATGTGTGAGCCTGAAAGGAGCTGCAGCATTAATGAAGACATTGGCCTGGGTTCCGCATTTACCATTGCACATGAGATTGGTCACAAGTGAGTGAGTTTAAGAAAATCAAAATAAATTTTAGAACTCCACTCTTTTGAGCAACTCATAACTACTGTGTGGAGCGCCTGTGCTCAAACATACTTTACTGCCTTTTTGTCTGATTTCAGTAGAGAATGTTATCATTTGGGGTATTGGGATAAATCATCTTAAGAACTGGAGACTTGTTAAATAATCTTTCTGATTCAATGACCCATATTTTTAGAGTGGTGAATGAGACACACTTAAGTTTTGTTATATATATTTGAAATAATTTACCTTTAGCACGGTCTGCTCATCACACAGTTCCTCTAAGTTAAATTGTTTAAATGATCTTTCTTTTCCGCAAGTGACAGTACCTATATATTTTAAAGTCATCATTGATGCCACTACCATAAAATCTACTTTGAGTTTTCACTCTTCATACAGCGGGTGAGCATACCTTTTCCAGACATAAAGTTTGTGCAATCAGTGCCATGTAACTTGTGTTTTCAGGTGTAATATGTCTTTGAAATAATAATTTTAAAAAACCCAACAACAGTCAAAACTGATGCTACAAAGAGTAGTGAGATATCATTCCCATCACCTTTTAGGAGGATCTGGAGTTTTTAATATTTGTTTTAAATAAATCTGTGCCAAAAACAGTCCTATGGCTATCCCCCCACATGCACATACCTAGCAATAAAATCCTTACTTTCTTTTTTTCAAGCAACAGGCAGTAGTAAATGTAAAAGCCTGCTCACATGGAAGGAGAGAAATTTGAAAACTTTAAAAGGATCGTCAAACATTTTTAACTAAAACAAGCCTATTTGCAGGAACTCCTGACATTTGTATGATTTAAGTTTTACAGTCTGCTTTTTGGTAGAGAAAAGGATGGGGGGAAAAGAACAAATAAAAATGAATGTTTATTATATAGTTGCCTCAGAGGTCATTCCCGAGATAAATCTGTAGCTCAGCTTGTTTTGTTTTTTGTTTTTTGTTTTCCCAAAGTGGAGAGTGAAATTGAGTCAGTCTGTTGCATTATTTTGAAGTTTGCGACTTAAATTTTACCAAATTAGTGTTGATTTATGTGTAAATGCGAGTAACCAGCAAGTTTAAACCTAACTTGATTCAGGCATGAGGGAAAGTCAGTATTACACGCCTAAAAATATTGGTATTCTAGTTTTCATTGCAGTAAACAGCAAGGGAACAAAAGGGGAAAGCCCTCTTAACCAGTCAGTTTATCTTCAATGCATGCACTTAAAAGTCTGGCTCATTAATGACTGTCATAATCTTATACAACCAGACTGAATTCAATAGGTTCTGTTAGATTCAATTAAATTGAAAGTTAGGACAAGTAACATACAGCAGATGAATAATATGTGTATGAGAGCACTGTTACCTCATGCAGTCAGAAGTTAGTCAACGTCAACATATGCATTATAAGTCTCCTTCTTGTATGTACTTAAATAGTTGAGGTAAGGGTTTATCTCTCTTTGTATCTTTTATTGAGATGAAGATTCTAACTGACCAACTCTCAGCCTTCCTAGATTTTTGTTATTGTTGTTGGCCTCTTGGGTAACTCCTTTTAATTCTTTTTAAGTTGAATGGTTTATGCTTTATATAGGCAATTATGAAAGAGAAGTGGAATATGAATTAACCTTTTAAGACTTATATGATTTAAAGTAACTTTATTTCACAGTTAATTCTTGTTTGATAATATGACTTCTAAAAATGAGGAGAGGGGGAATCTACAAAATGCTTTATATTGAGAGCCAGAAGAAATGCTTCCATTCAAAAATGTTATTTGACAAGTGAAAAATCAGCTATCCTTCTATGTTCAGTTGATTAATATGTCCGTATCTTCCATTCCCTTTTCCCCAGACAACCTGGGCATGGTATGTTTAACATATCTTTTTCAATAAATCAAATTATTATTTGCTCAGTTAGGGAAAAATCTCTTTTATGAATGAAGATCCCTTTACTTGTTTTTATGATCTTAGGGTTTAGCTTTAAGAAACTTAGCAAGTCAACTCTGGCACAACTCATGGCATCCCTAAAATACCGTGTTCCCTATTCCTCCTGAGACAAAGCAACAGCCATGGTAAATGTCAAGTGTAGTTTTCAGTTAAAGTATATTGAAGTTTTATAACTTGTATCATTTAGTGGGATGGATGTTAAGTGATGTGATGTTATCTGCAGATTTATCACAATGAAGAATATTTGACTATGAGTTACTGAGAAGTGACCCCACTGAATCACTAGACTGTTGGAAGATTTTCTAGTATTCTTTACAGTGTGTAGAGTATGGTTTTGCACCCACTGTATACTTGTGTAGGGATGGATATACTATCTATTTTGAACAGCTATGGGATAACTTTTTTCTTTTGCTAGGCCTTAGTGACCACTTTTTTTCTGGTGACTCGTATGGGGATCAAATTAGTGACCACTTTTATTTCTCTTTGTAAAAACAAGAAATTAATTTTCTTGTAAAATAAAAGATTGAGGGTTTATGCTATATTTAAATAACATTAAATATGTTATTTAGCTTTAATGTAGTTATAAGCCATAGGCAATTAACAAAACCTTATAGAAAAGAATGCTCATTGAAAGATCTTTTAATTAATTAGTTGCTATAGGTTTCAGCAGTGGAAAAAATATGATGTTGAAAAATTCAACCTGACTTCTTGTATATTGAGAAAACTAATGTTTCCATACTGTACAAAAATAATCTTTTTTTAAAGATTTTATTTATTTATTTGACAGAGAGAGAGACAGCGAGAGAGGGAACACAAGCAGGGGGAGTGGGAGAGGGAGAAGCAGGCTTCCCGCTGAGCAGGGAGCCCGATGCGGGGTTCGATCCCAGGACCCCAGGATCCTGACTTGAGCCGAAGGCAGACGCTTAACGACTGAGCCCCCCAGGTGCCCCCAAAAAGAAATAAAAAGACATCTTAAAAGTATTTATAATTTTTAGGGATGCATATTGAAGTATGCAGGACTGAAATGACAGGATGTTTGAGATTTGCTTTTAAAAGAAAGTGAAAAACAGAGAAAGATATGGCAAGAATAACAACGTCTTGAATTTTATTATCTTGATAGTGTATGGATGGGAGTTCATTATGCTACTCTCTCTACTATTGTATATGTCCGATACTTCTTCACAAAAAAGAATAGGTCCTAAGATCATAAATCTTTTAGTTGACTTAGCTCATTTAATATTTAATCATGATTTAGTGAACTATAACTGATTTTGACAAAATTTATGGAAATGTTAAATGTTTTAGTGAAAGCTGCAAGTATATATTGGTCTTGCTTTTGGAAATCGGTATCAATGTTTGGTCTTACCAATAGGGATACAAAAGATTCCTTAGGAGATGATTTTTTGTTTTTTTTTTTTAAAGGAGATATATGGCAGGCTTCAGGATAAAATTGTAAATTAGGTTACTTGTATTAGGAAGCTCTTATTACTATTTTCTTTAATCCAAACTTCCTTTCTCTTGCTACAAATACCTAGGTGTCTCGAAATGTTTGATCAGGGCTGTACTTTCATAATAGAAGGCTAATAATTAATACACTAAGGGAATTTTAGGATTTGGAACTAGTATTTGAGACTGTATTTGGGACGTTAATGCCTTTGTCTAGTTTTGGTATCAAAATAAGTATTCTGTGTGTTCTGGAAGAGTTTGCTTTCCCTTGAGTATGTTTTAAAACATCATTTAAGCATAATTTACATACAATAAAGATACATACATTTTGTGTGTAGTTCAATGAATTATGGCAAATGTATATAACCATTTAACCACCACCACAATTAAGATGTCAGCATTTTCATTACCTGAAAAAGTCCCCTTTTTCCCTTTTTACGTTCAATCTCCACTCTCTTCCCCTTTTCCCTGGGCCCAGACAGCCACAGATCTACTTTCTATCACTATAGATTAGACTTGTCTTTTCTATAGTTCCATTTAAGTCAGCTTATATAGAGGGCACTTTTTGTATCTAGTTTCTTTCCCTTAGCGCAATGCTTTTGAGATTCACCCATGTTGTTGTGTGTATCAGTAGCTTTTATGTTGTTTTTGTTTTTTTTTTTCTGAATAGTATTCCTTATCGATAGCAATAGCAGATACCACATTTTAGTTTTTTTCTAGTTTGGAGCTATTATAATGAATAGGACTGCTATGAACATCTATGTACAAGTATTTGTTTGGACATATACTTTCATTTCTCTTGGGAGGTACTGCTGGTATTATGGTACATGTTAGGTTCACTTTACCATGAACTGTTTTTCAAAGTGGCTAGATACCATTTTGCATTCCCACTAGCAATCTATCAGAGCCGATTACTTCAAGATCCTTGTCAACATTTGTTTGTCTTTTTTATTTTAGCCATTATTATACATTTTAGTGGCATCTCATTGTAATTTTAATTAATCATCTATTTTCTGATAAATAATGTTAGTGATGAGCATCTTTTCATAGGCTTATTTGTCATTCATTATCTTCTTTGAATGTCTATTCAAAATCTTTTTCCCATTTTTTTTTTCAAACTGAGGTGTCTCTTCTTATTGAGTTGCAAGAGTTCTCAGTATATCCTGGGTAAAAAACTCTTTGTCATATATACATAATGTGAATATTTTGTCCAAGTCTATTGTTTGCCATTAATTTTTTAATGTTTTTTTTTTTTAATTCTAAAATTTTAATGAAGTGTAATTTAAAATTTTTCTTGTATGGGTTGTGTTTTTTGTGTGTGTACTAAAATGTCTTTTGCCTACTTCAAAATTGTGAAAATTTTCTTCTATATTTTTGTCTAGAAGTTTCATACTTTCAGCTTTTATATTAAGATCTATGATCTATTCTGAGTTAATTTTTAATTTTTTTTTTAAAGATTTTATTTATTTACTTGACAGACAGAGACACAGCTAGAGAAGGAACACAAGCAAGGGGTAGAAGGAGAGGGAGAAGCAGGCCTCCCGCTGAGCAAGGAGCCCGATGCAGGGCTCGATCCCAGGACCCTGGCTGGGATCATGACCCAAGCCGAAGGCAGATGCTCAACAACTGAGCCACCCAGGCACCCCCTGAGTTAATTTTTTTGTATAGTATGAAGTAAAGGTTGAGGTTCTTTTTCTGTCGCAAGTATCTAGTTATTTTAGCATGATTTATCAAAAAAAATTGGTTGTAGTTTTTTTTGTTGTTTTTTTTGGTTGTAGTTTTCTTACATTATCTCTCTTTTTTAAAATTTTTATTTTTTTAGAGAGAGACAAAAGCATGAGTGGGGTAGGGGAGGGGGCAGAGGGAGAAGGAGGGAGATAATCTAAATCAAGCTCCACGCCCAGTCCAGCCCCCATGTGGGGATCGATCTCACGATCCTGAGATCATGACCTGAGCCAAAAATCAAGAGTCGAATGCTCAACTGACTGAGCCACCCAAGTGCCCCTCATATATTTCTTGAGTTTTGGTATCAGAATATAGTCATATAAATTGAATTAGGAACTGTTCTATTTTCTGGAAGAGTTTGTATACATAAGGTTGATGGTATTTCTTCCTTAAATGTTTGATAGAATTCACCAATGAAGTCATCTGAGCCTGGAATTTTCTTTATGGGAAGATTGTTGATTAATAATTCAGTTTTTATATTAAATATAGGATAGCCCATTATTTAAATCTTTTGAGTTTTTTTTGTTAATTATGTCTTTCAAAGTATTTAGATATTTCAACTAAATTGTCAAATTTATTATAATATTCTTTTATTGTCTTTTTTAATGTCTTAAATAATGATATTCGACGATTCATTCTTGATATTTGTAATTTGTGTTTTCTCCTTTTTTCTTTTTTTCCAGCTTTATTGAGATATAATTGACATATAACATTGTATAAGTTTAAGGTGTACAACGTGATGATTTGATACACGTATATATTGCGAAATGATTACCATGATAAGGTTAGTTAACACATCCATCACATCATATAATTACCTTTTTTTGTGTGTGTGGTGAGAACATTCAAGATCCACTCTCTTAGCAACGTTCAAGTATATAATACAGTATTATTAACTATAGTCACATTACATGAGACCTTCAGAACTTATTCATTGTATAACTGGAAGTTTGTACACTTTAAATATCTCCCCATTTCCTTCACACCCTAGTCCCTGACAACCACCAGTCTACTCACTGTTTCTAGGAGTTCAGCTTTTTTAGATAACACGTAAGTGATATCACACAGTATTTGTCTTTGATCTTACTTTTTTCATTTCATGCCCTCAAGGTTCATCCTCAGTGAAACAAATGGCAGGATTTTCTTCCTTTTTATGACTGAATAGTATTTGAGAGAGAGAGAGAGAAAGAGAGAGTTTGTGTGTGTGTATTTATATATCACATTTTCTTTATCCCTTTATCCGTTGATGGACACTTAAGTTGTTTCTAAATTGTGACTATTATGAATAATTCTCCAATGAACATGAGGGTGCAGATATCTATTTGAGATAGTCGTTTTATTTCCTTTGGCTGTATAACCAGAAGTGGGATTTCTGGATCATATGGTAGTTCTACTATTACTTTTTTGAGGAACCTCCATACTGTTTTCCATAGTGACTGTACCAATTTACATTCCCATCAACAAGGGTTCCCTTTTCTCCACATTCTTGCTGGCATTTGTAACCTATTGTTTTTTATATTTGCCATTCTGATAGGTGTGACGTGGTATCTCATTGTGCTTTTGATTTGCATTTCCCAGATGATTGGTAATGCTGAGAACCCTTTTCCCCTATATTTTCTTCCAGGAATTTTATGGTTTCTGGTCTTACACTTAAATCTTTAATTCATTTTGAGTTAGTTCTTAGGAGTTGTGTAAGATATGGGCCCAATTTCATATTTTTTGCAGGCCAGTTTTCCCATCACCATTTATTGAAGAGACTATCTTTTTCACATTGAGTATTATTGGCACCCCTTTAAAATGTTAGTTGACTGTGTGTGTGTGTGTGTCTTTCTGGGTTTCCTATTCTGTTCCATTGCCTCCAGTTTTGTGATACCACTGGCTTTGTTGTTTTTCAAGATTGCTTTGGCAATCTTATGTCTTTTGTCATTTCATACAAATTTTAGGATTTCTGTGAAAAATGTCATTGGAATTTTGATAGGACTTGTATTGAACCTATAAATGGTTTTGGGTAGTTTGAACATTTTAACGATATTAACTCTTCCTATCCATTAGCAAGAGATATCTTCAAATTTATTTGTCTTCTTCAATTTCTTTTATCAATTTCTTATTGTCTTTAGTATACAGGTCTTTTGCCTCTTTGATTAAATGTATTTCTTTTTTAAAAAATTTAATTAGGGGCACCTGGGTGTCTTAGTCAGTTAAGTGTCTGCCTTCGACTCAGGTCATGATCCCGGGATCCTGGGATTGAGCCCTGCATTGGGCTTCCTGCTCAGTGGGGAGCCTGCTTCTCCCTTTCCCTCTCCCTCTCCCACTCTCCCAGCTTGTGCTCTCTTGCTCTCTGTCAAATAAATAAATAAATAAAAATCTTGAAAAAATGTAATTAAATGAATTTTATTTAAAATTCATATTTAAAATATTTAAAATATAAAAATTAATTCATTTAATTACATTTTTTAAAAGTAAGCTGTACACCGAATGTAGGGCTTGAACTCAGGAGCCCAAGGTCAAGAGTCACACACTCTACTGACTCAGCCAGTCAGATGCTCCTGATTAAGTTTATTTCTAATGATTTTATTTCTAATGATTTTATAGTTTTTGATGCTACTGTATATGGTATAATTTTATTTCTTTTTCAGATTGTTCATAGTTCTAGTGTATAGAAACACAACTGATTTTTGTATGTTGACTTTTGTAGTCTGCACTTTACTGAATTTGTTTATTAGTTCTAACCATTTTTTGGTGGAGTCTTTTGGATTTTCTATATATAAGATCGTGTCATCTCTGAGCAGAGATAATTTTACTTCTTCCTTTCTGATTGAATGCCTTTCATTTTTTTTTGTTGCCTGATTGGTCTGGCTAGGACTTACTATGTTGACTAGGAGAGGTGGGAGTATGGAGGATACTCTTGGTTAGATACTCTTTCTGATCTTAGAGGAAAAGCTTAAAAGTTCACCATTGATTATAATATAGCTGTGGGCCGGTCATATATGGCTTTTATGATGTCGAGGTTTGTTGCTTCTATACACCCACATTGTTGAGAGTTTTTAAAATGAAAGGACGTTGAATTTTGTTAAATCCTTTTTCATTATCTACTGAGATCCTCATATGATTTTTATTTTTCATTCTATTAATGTGATGTATCACACTTACTGATTTGCATGTGTTGAGCCATCCTTGCATCTCAGGGATGAATCCTACTTGATCATGATGTGTGATCATCTTAATGTATTGTTAAACTCGTTTTTCTATTATTTTGTTGAAAATTTTTGTATCTATATTCATCAGGGATATTGGCCTATAGTTTTCTTGTCTTGAATGTATTCTGGCTTTGCTATCAGGGCAATGCTGGTTCCTTGTAAAAGACTTGGGGATATTTGTTTCTTTTCAGTTTTTTGGAAGAGTTTAAGAAGGATTGGCATTAATTCTTTAAATGTTTAGTAGAATTCACCAACGAATTTATCTGTCCCTGGGTTTTTCTTTTTTTGGGAGCTTTATGGTTACTGATCAATCTCCTTACTTGTTAATGATCTGGTCAGAATTTCTATTTCTTCATGATTCAGTCTTAGTGGGTTATGTTTCTGGGAATTTTTCCTTTTCTTCTGTCTTATTTAATTTGTTAATGTATCATTGTTTGTAATTGTCCCTTATGATTTCTGTATTTCTGTGGTATCAGTTGTAATGTCTTTACTTTCATTTCTGACTATATTTATTTAAATTTTTTTTTCGAGTTACTCTAAGTTTTGTCAGTTTGGCTTATCTTTTCAAAAAAGCACCTCTTGATTTCATTGATCTTTTCTATTGATTTTCTATTCTCTCACTCATTTCTTTTCTGATCTTTGTTATTTTTTCCTACAAAATTTGGCCTTATTTTGTTCTTTTTTTTTCTAGTTCTTCAAGGCACAAAATCACATTATTTATTTGAGATCTTTCTTTTTTTGTAATATCAGCATTGATCACTATACTCTTCCCTCTTAGAATTGCTTTTGCTAGTATCCTAAGTTTGGTATGTTGTTTTTCCATTTACGTTTGTCTCAAAGTAGTTTTTTATTATATTTTGATTCCTTCTTTGACCCATTGATTGTTCAGCAATGTGTTGTTTAATTTCCCTGTTTTTGTGAATTTTCCTGCTTTTTTCCTGTTGATTCTTCATATCATACTACTGTGGTGATAAGAGTCTTGGAATGATTTCAGTATTTAAAAAAAAATTTTAGGGTGTACAGCTATTATTATAAATATAATCCATACTCATTTTAGCAAATGTTTATCTTTGTGCCAAGTGTAGAATTCAAGAATATCAACACCCAGCAATCCCATCATAACTGAAATTCAAATTGTTCTGTTGCATCCATTGTGGGTTTTTTTTTGTTAATGGTATGGGCATACTAGTATGCCCATGTACTGTATATGCATTATTATTTTTTATTAAGTTCTTAATTTTAATTCCAGTATACTTAACATACAGTGTTATATTAGTTTCAGGTGACAATATAGTGATTCAGCAATTCTATACATTACTCAGTGCTCATCATGATAAGTGTACTCTTTAATCCCCTTCACCTATTTCACCCATCCCCCACCCACCTCCCTTCTGGTAACCATCAGTTGTTCTCTGTAGTTAAGAGTCTATTTCTTGGTTTCTCTCTCTCCCTCTTTTTTTCCTTTGCTTGTTTATTTTGCTTTTTAAATTTCACATATGAGTGAAATTATATGGTATTTGTCTTTCTCTGACTAATTTACTTTGCTTAGCATTATACTCTCTAGCTCCATCCATGTTGTTGCAAATGGCAAGATTTCATTCTTTTTTATGGCTAAATAATATTCCATTGTGTGGGTATGTATACACACACACACACAGAATGGAATATTATTTATATATAACATCTATATCCATTCATCTGTTGATGGACACTGGGGTGCTTCCATAATTTGGCTATTGTAAATTCAATATTTTTAAATTTGTTAAGACTTGTGTTGTGACCTATTGTGTGATTTATCCTGGTAAATGTTTTGTGGGTGCTTGAGAAGAATGTGTATTCTGCAAATGTTGGATAGAAAGATCTATATAGTGTCTAAAGTGTAGCTCCAGTCAGATGTTTCTTCATTTTCGGTCTGAGTGATGTATTGTTGAAAGTGGGGTATTAGAATCCCCAACAATTATTATATTGTGTTTATTTCTTGTTTTAGTTCTGTTTGTATTTGTTTTACATATTTTGGGAATCCAATATTGGGTGTGTACATATTTATAATTGTTATATCCTCTTTATAAATTGACCCTTTAAGATTATATATGAATTACTTTGTCTCCTATTACAGCTTTTGAGTTAAAGTCTGTTTTGTCTGGTATAAGTTTAGCTATCTCTCTTCTCTTTTGGTTTACATTTGCATGGAATATCTTTTTCCATCTCTTCACTTTGCACCTATTTTTTCCTTAAAGCTGAGGTGAGTCTCCTATAGGCAGTGAATAGGTCAGTCTTATTTTTTTATCCATTTTGCCACTCCATGTTTTTTGATTAGAGAATTTATTCCATTTACATTTAAAGTAATTATTGATATCTGAGGACTTAGTAATGCCATCTTATTATTTGTTTGCTGGCTCTTTTGTAATCCCTTTGTTCCTTTCTTTCTTGCTGTCTTTGTGAATGGATATTTTCTGTGGTGGTTTGTTTTGATTCTCTTTTATTTATCTTTTGTGAACCTACGGTAGGTTTTTGCTTTGTGATTACCATGACCTTTACATTAACCATATTATAGATATAACAGTTTGTTGTAAGATAATAACAGCTTAACTTCCATTACATACAAAAACTCTCCTTTAATAATTTTCCCACCATATTTTACATTTTATATCACAATTTACATATTTTGTATGGCATATCAATTAAAATTATTGTAGCTATAGTCATTTTTATACTTATATTTTATTCTTTAACCTTTATACTAGAGTTAACATACCATCATATTATAATATTTAATATTCTAAATTTGTCTATATACTTTACCAGTGTGTTTTATATTTTCATTGTGTTCTCATGTTACTTACCAGCATCCTGTCATTTCAATTTGAAGAACTCCTTTAAGCATTTCTATTTCTAGTGATGATGAACTATTTCATCTTTTTTAGGCCTAGAAATTTTTTATTACTCCTTCATTTCTGAAGGACAGCTTTGCCAAGTTAAATGTTCCTGGTTGGCAGTTTCTTTTTTCTTTTTTCTTTTTTTTTTTTTTTTGACAGAGAGAGACACAGCAAGAGAGGGAACACAAGCAGGGGGAGTGGGAGAGGGAGAAGCAGGCTTCCCGCGGAGCAGGGAGCCCAATGTGGGGCTCAATCCCAGGACCCTGCGATCATGACCTGAGCCAAAGGCAGACGCTTAATGACTGAGCCACCCAGGCGCCCTGGCAGTTTCTTTTTTCTTTCAGCACTTTAAGCATATCCCAATCTCTTTTGGTTGCAAGGTTTCTCCTGAGGAATCTGCTGATAATCTATGGGGGTTCCCTTGTATGAGGAATTTTTTTCTTACTGCTTTTTTTTTTTAAGATTTTATTTAATTAATTAATTAATTTATTTTAGGGAGAGAGAGTGAGTGTGAGCCAGGGAAGCGGCAGAGGGAGAGAGAGAGGCAGAGAATCAGAAGCAGACTCCACGATGAGCGAACCCATAAGATCGTGACCTGAGCCAAAATCATGAGTCAGACACTCTACCAACTGAGCCACCCAGGCTCCCCTTCTTAAAGTTCTCTGTCTTTGATTTTAGACTGTTTTATTTTAATTTTTCTCAGAATAGATATTTTTCAGTTGAAACTACTTGGGCACTTAAGAGTGTCATGAACTTGGATGTCCAATCTCTCCCCAGATTTGGGACATCCTCAGCCATTATTTCTCTAAATAAGCTTTCTGCCCTTTTCTTCCAGCTATCTCTTTTTGGGACTCCAATAATGTATAGGTAGTTTCTTTTAATAGTATTCTGTTATTCACATAGGCTTTCTTCACTCTTTTTCTTTTTTTTCTTTCTTTTCTGATGAGATTTCAGTGGACTTTTCTTTGAATTCGCTGGTTCTTTCTTCTGCTTCGTTCAGTCTCCTATTGAAGTTCTCTATTGAATTCTTTAGTCATTGTGTTCTTTAGCTCCAGGGTTTTTTGTTTGTTTGTTTTTTAACTCTATTTGTTGTTGAACTTGTCATTTTGTTCATGAATTATTTGTCTAATTCTTTTTTTTTTTTTTTAAGATTTTATTTGTTTATTTGAGAGAGACAGAGATAGCAAGATCAGGAACACAAGCAGCGGGAGTGGGAGTGGGAGAAGCAGGCTTCCCCCCGAGGAGGGAGCCCGATGTGGGACTCGATCCCAGGACCCTGGGATCATGACCTGAGCTGAAGGCAGATGCTTAATGACTGAGCCACCCAGGTGCCCTATTTGTCTAATTCTAATTTCATTTACTTATCTATCTGTGTTTTCCTACAGTTCACTGAATTTCTTTAAAAAATTATTGAGTTTTTTGTCATACAGTTCATAGATCTCTATTTCTTTAGGGTTAGTTCTTAGAGCTTATTAGTATCCTTTAATTGTAGAAATTTACTTGATTCCTTGTGATCTTTGTATCTTTGCATTGGTATCTGTGAGTTTGAGGAAGCCATTTCCTCTTCCAGTCTTTCACAGACAGCTGTGTTGTGGGGCTACTGATGTGCTTTCTTGCTGGGGCTGCCTGTCATATGTGCTGCATGGCTGCCTGGCATCACTGTCCAGACTTCCTGGTCAAGCAGTGCTGGAGGCTGTGCTCAGATCCAGTGACTTGCTTACTTGTGTGGGTGGGTCTCTAGAATGTGTCCATGGCTGGGACAGGCCAACTGGTAGACACCCAAACCTAACAGAACTATTGATCAAGTTGCCTGGCCAGAAGAGGCCACTGGCTCAGATGTGCACTTGCCTTGAGCCACCTGGTTGGGATCTCTGCTAAGGGGCCACCTCTGTCTAGCAGGAATGTGAAGTGCTAATTGCTATAAGCTTGTGTCCTTTCTCTCTCTGTCTTTAGCTGGTTCCCCTAGTGATCCCTATGACACAACTAAGTGGTCCTCCTGGTAAATGTCCTGGAATGCTGGGGGAACTGGATGCCATATTGGGCTCTCTTTTTTCCACTGGAGAAACTGTAGGCTCAGGGGGACCCACTTGGTGCAGTGCTGCATAGGCCTGAGAGGATGATGTAGTCAAAGTAAAACTGTACCTCTTACCACTCTAATGTAGTTTTTCTTGTTGTTGTTGTTGTTGTTTAAGGGGGTGCATCTGCCTCACCCCTGAGTTCTGAAATCTTCACAAAGGTGTCTGACTTATGGATATTTGCTAGTTGCTTTTTCTGTAAAGGGGACTAAAGTCAGGAATTACCTATTTTGCCATCTTGCCAAGGTCACTTCTTTTCTTCTTGATCAATATAGCTTTAGGTTTTTAAATTCTATTGTTTTCTTTCAAAAATTTTTTGATTTCATTGATTTTATCCATTGCATGCTCATTTAAAAATTTTGTTGTTCTGCTCTTTATTTTTTTCCTTTCTTATGCTTACTTTAGGTTTAATTTCCTTTTTTTTTTTTTATTGTTTTAAAGTAGAAGCTTAGTTCGTTTATTTTACATCTCCCATCTTTCATAAGACCTAAAGTTATAAATTTCTTTGTGGGCTCTTTTTTAGCAGCATATGACATTTCATTATTGTGCATTTTCATTTTCATTTAGTTAACACTGTTTTTTTTGTGATTTCTTCTTGGATTGTGGTCAAATAATATATTCCATTATTTTGATTCTTCTAATTGAAACCTGCTTTACAGTCCATTATATTTTCTATCTTGGTGAATGTGTCTTGCATCCTTGAAAAGAAAGTGTTATTTGTTGTTGGGTGGGATGTTCTAGCATTTTCAATTAGATCCATTTGTTTGATAGTGTTGTTTAAGTCTCCTATATTCTTACAGCTTTTCTTTATAGTTGATCTACCCATTTTTAATAGAGAAGTTTAAAATCTCAACCAATGTATAGATTTGTCCATTTCTCCTTTCATTGCTCAGCTTTACTTCATACATTTTGAAATTTTATAATTACATGCATTCACAATTAGAATATATCTTCTTCTTTTTTTTTTTTAAAGATTTTATTTATTTATTTGACAGAGAGAGACACAGCGAGAGAGGGAACACAAGAAGGGGGAGTGGGAGAGGGAGAAGCAGGCTTCCCGCGGAGCAGGGAGCCCAATGCGGGGCTCGATCCCAGGACCCTGGGATCATGACCTGAGCCAAAGGCAGACGCTTAATGACTGAGCCACCCAGGTGCCCCAGAATATATCTTCTTGATTAGTTGATTCTTTACCATTATAAAATATCTCTTTTTATCCTTGTTAACATTACTTTTCTGAAATTTACTTTGTGTCATTAATATAGTGATCCTAGCTTTCATCTTATTGTTTGCATGGTCTATCTTTTTTTAATTCTTTTACTATGAGTTTACTTCTGTCTATATTTAAAGAGAATTTCTTTTGGACAACTTGTAGTTGGGTTTTGCTTTGTTAATCCAGTTAACTATTTCTACTTTTTAATTGTATTTTTTTGTTCATTTACATTTAATGTAATTAGTGGTTTTTGGTCATTAATCTAGCACTTGTTGTCTAGTTTTTCCTATGTTTTTGTTTCAATTTTCTCTTAATTACTTTAAAATATGCCATTTTATCTTCACTATCGGCTTATTAACTACTCGTTTATCTATCATCTATCTATGTATCTATGTATCTATCTATGTATCTATGTATCTATGTATCTATCTATGTATCTATCTATGTATCTATCTATGTATCTATCTATCTATCTATCTATCTATCTATCTATTGTGGTTGCCTTATAGTTTACAATGTGGATCTTTAATTTATCAGTTTATATCCAAATAAAATTGTTGCACTTCATTTGTCACATAAGATATAATTCATTTTCCTCCTCCCATCCTTTGGTTATTGTTGTCATATATTTTGATTCTTCATATGTTATAAATCCTAGAAGTCCTTGTTATTATTTTTGCTTTAGACAGTTAATTTTTTTTAGAAAAATTAAAAAATGAGAAACAATATATTTTATACTTACATACATATTTTATACCATTTCTGGTTCTTTTTTCGTTCTTTCATGTAAATCCATATTTTCATCTATTATGTTCCTTCTCCCTGAAAACCTTCCATTAGTGTTTCTTTTTTTTTTTTTTAAGATTTTATTTATTTGACAGAGAGAGACACAGTGAGAGAGGGAACACAAGCAGGAGGAGTGGGAGAGGGAAAAGCAGGCCTCCCGCAGAGCAGGGAACCTGATGCGGGACTCGATCCCAGGACCCTGGAATCATGACCCAAACCGAAGGCAGACGCTTAACAACTGAGCCACCCAGGTGCCCCCCATTAGTATTTCTTAAAATGTAGTTTTCCTGGCAACTTATTCTCTGAACTTTTATTTGTCTGAAAATTTTTTATTTTACCTTCACTTTTAAAGGATATTTTCATTGGATTAAAATTCTCCATTGGCAATTTTTTTGAGCAAAGGCACCTGAAATATAAAGGAACATGATGCATCATGATGACTACCTGGAGCTTAATGATGCTTGATGGTGAAATGCCTAAACAAGATGTTGTGAATGAAACTGGTGAGATAAATAAGAAGTAGATGATACAGGGCCTTATGTATGTAATAAAGAGCTCGTGTGTTATCTCTTAGGACAGTGGAAAGTCACTGAGTAATTTTTAATAGAGATAGTATGGTCAGATTTTCATTTTAGATTAGGTCACTCTAGACACTGCATGAGATTTGACTTCCACAGAGGAGAACATGCTGCTGCAGGTGTCTAAATTAATACTAGTAATATTATTTTAGAGGGTCATTGTCATGTTCCAGAAGTATAAGCACAGTGAATGCACACAATAATAAATATTTTCTCCATTATACAGATGAATTAAATGAGACAAAGAAATTAAATGGTTAAGTTTGGGTTGAAGACAAACCCTCTGGCTCTAGCATGGCTTCTAAACATTCCTGATTTACAGGCTAGAGATTATGAGGGTTGGAAATTGGGTGGTGGCATTTGGATAGATTAAAGATATATAGTTATTTTTTTAAAGATTTTATTTATTTATTTGTCAGAGAGAGAAGCAAGGAGCCCGATGCGGGACTCCATCCCAGGACCCTGGGATCATGACCTGAGCCGAAGGCAGACGCTTAACTGACTGAGCCACCCAGGTGCCACAGATTAAAGATATGTTGAAGAGATAAAATTAGCCGGGTTTGATGCTTGATTGAATAGGAGTGATGAGGGAGGGAAAATTAAGGATTACTCTCATCTTTCAGCCTTAGTGAGTGAGACACGTCAGTACCACCTGCTGAAATAAACGTGGAACCAGTTTAATTGAAGGAGTAATGAATTATTTTTATGTTAGGTTAAGCCTGTAAGACATCCAGGTAGAAATGTACAGATGGCAATTAGATGTAGAAGTCTAAAATTAATGAGATAGGTGCGGTCTAAATATATAAATTTGGATCTCATCCATAAAGGTAAAGTCCTAGAGAACTGGCATAAAGTGAAAAGAGCAGAAGGACCAGAACTGCATAAATAATACCTAGTAATCATTTAAAGTTTAAGCTTTGGTAGTGCTATTTAGACAGGATGAAAATGTAAATATATTTAAGACAGTTAGGAATCCTCTACTCTTTTAACACCTGTCTCCTTGAGAGTAAGGACCATTACTTATTCATTTTTGTGATATATACTCAGTCTTTATATACTATATACTCAGTCTTTATCTGTGAGAAAACAGCTCTTTAAATACTAAATCCAAAAGGAATGGAAACCTCACAATTTATCTCTGCATACTTAGTCTTTTGCATTAATATCATATTTAACTTTTTTTTGTGTGTGTGTGTTTACATTTCACTGGTATCTTTTTTTACTGAAATATAGTTTATACAATGTTACTTTGGTTTCAGGGGCACAACATAGTGATTTGACAAGTCTGTACATTATGCTGTGCTCACCACAAGGGTAGCTACTATCTGTCACCATACAATGCTATTACTATACCATTGATTACATTTCCTATGCTGTACTTTTGATCCTTGTGACTTACCTTTTCCATTACTGGAAACCTTTATCTCTCTCCCCCTTTCACTCAATTTGCCCCTCAACCCCCAACTCCCTCCACTCTAGCAACTATCAGTTTGTTCTCTGTATTTAACATCATACTTAACTTTTGATGCTACTGTGAATATTGAATTCTGAACTAATATAGAAAATATCTTTATATTACATTATATCACATTAATATAATAAAATGTATAATCATTTTTAAACACTTGGGGAATTGATAAAGTAATTATTGAATTATTTAATTTTTATAGCAATATTCCTTTTTTTGTGACATCAAGCATGAGAAATGTCTGTGATTTAAGCATTAGGTGTAATAAATTTAGAAGTGCCTAATTTAATTTTAAAATCAAATTTTGAACATGATGTTTGAGTGTATGTCTAGGTATATGTGGAATAGACTATTAGGTTATGTAATGTCTGCAGTTGGGGAAAAACTCTATAATTACTTTTTAACTCAGTACTTCCTAATACTTGAGTAGATTGTTTCAATTTTTGTTTGATATTTGTGTTAAGCATTAAAACATAATAATTCTTGTACTTACTCTATAAATATGTAATACATATTTATGTATTTAGTTTTAAATATAATACACATTCTCTTTATTGTGGTGGTTTGGAATGGAACCTGCAATATATCTGAGGTATGCCTGTATATGAAAAACAGCTTGCTGGGATTTTGAGTGAGATTTAATGAATTTTGAAATTAAGTTGGGAAGAATTGACATCTTCAGTATTCAGTGTCAGTATTCAGTATCAACAATGTTGAGTCTTTCATTCCATGAACACAATATCTCTCCATATATTTGGATCTTCACTTTCTCTCATCACATTTTGTGGTTTTCTGTATATGGATCCTGTACATATTTTCTTAGATACATAGCTAGGTTTTTTTTTTTTTTTGGTACTATTGTAAATGGTATTGTATTTTAAACTTCCAATTACAATTGTTCTTTGGTAGGGATGCCTGGGTGGTTCAGTTGGTTAGGTGTCTGACTCTTGATTTCAGCTCAGGTCATGATCTCATGGTCGTGAGACTGAGCCCCATATCAGGCTCCCGCTCAGCATGGAGTCTACTTGAGATTCTCTCTCTACCTCTTCCTCTGTCCGCCCCCCCACTTGCTTGCTAGCTCTATCTCAAAATAAACAAAATCTTTAAAAAAAAAAAAAAGAGGTTTACAATTGTTCTTTGATAGTATATTGAGAAGCAGTTGACTTTTGTACACTCAATCTCACATTCTGTGACTTTGCTATACTTTTGGATTCATTCCAGGAGGTTTTTTGTCTATTTGGAATTTTGGACAGACAACCTATCTATCTGTGAACAAAGACAATTTTATTTCTTTCTCTCCAATCTCTGTATCTTTTTGTTCATTCCTTCCTTCATTCATTCATGTATTTATTTGCTTTTGTCTTACTGCACTAGCTAAGATTTCTAATATGATGTTGAATAGAAATGGTGAGAGGACAGAGTTTCCTTGAAAGTTCTTAGTCTTAGGAGTGCAAGTGTCCAGTTTCTCATCATTAAGTGTGGTAACTAGAGGGTTATTTTGTAGATATTATTTATCAAGTTGAGGAAGTTGCCTTTTATTTTTTGCTTGTTTGAAGAGTTTTTATCATGAATGGGAGTTGGAGTTTGTCAAATGATTTTTCTGCATCAATTCATATGATTATATGATTTCTTTCTTTAGCCTGTGGATATGCTGGATTACACTGGTTGTTTTTTTAATATTAAATCAGCTTTGAATACCTGAAATAAATCCCAGGTGGTTGTAGTAGATAGTTCTTTTAATACATTGTTGGATTTGATTTGCTGATATTTGTTGATGACTGTTGAATGAGAAGTATTAGTCTTTATTTTCCTTTCTTGTAATATCTTTATTTTTTTGTGGTATTAAGGTAATGCTGGCCTCCCAGAACAAGTTAGAGATGTTCCCTTTGCTTCTATTTTCTGGAAAATATTGTGGAAAATTGCTTTAATTTCTTCCTTAAATGTTTGTTGGAATTCACCAGTGAAATTTTCTGGCTTGGTGTGTTCTATTTTGAAAGGTTTTTAATTTTTGATTTAATTTCTTTATACACAGGCCTTTTCAGATTATAAATTTCTCTTTGTGAGTTTTTGTAGTTTGTGTCTTTCTGGGGAATTGGTCCATTTCAGTTATCAAATTTGTCAACATGGAGTTATTCATAGTATTCCTTTATTATTTTTTTTATGTCCAAAGATCAGTAATGATGAACCATCTTTCTGATATTGGTAATCTGTGTCTTCTTCCTGTTTTAGTTGGTTAACTTGGTTAGAGATATATCAATTTTATTGATCTTTTTAAACAATCAGCTTTGGTGTTTCTTTGTTTTCCTATTTTCAATTTCATATCTAAGTTTTATTTCTTTTCTTCTATATGTTTTAGTCTTAAATTGTCTTTCTTTTGTTTTCTAGGGTGAAAGCTTAGATGACTGATTTTAGATCTTCCTCCTTCTAATATATGCATTCAGTGCTATAAATTTCCCTGTAAGCACTGCGTTTGCTGCATCCCACAAATGTTGATAAGTTGTATTTTCATTTTCATTTAGTTCAAAATGTTTTTAAATTTCTCTTGAAAGTTCCTTGACACATATGTCATTTATAAGTATGTTGTTTAATCTCTAAATATTTTGAGATTTTCCAGCTTTTTTTGTTATTGATTTCTAGTTTAATTCTCTTTTGGTATAAGAATGTATTTGTATGATTTTTATTCTTTTAAATTAGTTAAGGCCTAGAATATGGCCTCTCTTGGTGATTATTCCATGCAAGGTTGAGAAAATATTTATTATGCAGTTGTTGGATGGAGTATTCTATAAGTGTCATTTGGATCAAGTTGATTGACAGTACAGTTCAGGTCAAATATATCCTCACTATTTTTTTTCCCTGCTTGATATATCAATTACTAAAAAAGGGTTGTGGAAGTCTCCAGTTATAACAGTATATTTTGCATTTCCCCATGCATTTCTATCAGTTATTGGCTCAAATATTTGAGCACTTTGTTGTTAAATGCATATACACTAGGGATTTTTGTCTTGGAGAATTAACCCCTTCATTTTTAAGAAATGTCATTCTTTATTGCTGTGAATTTTTGTTTTCCTGAAGTGTGCTTTGTCTGAAATTAATAGAACTACCCCAACTTTCTTTTGATTCATGTTATCATGGCATGTCTTTTTCCATGCAGCCCTTACTTTTAACCTAATGGGATCTTTATAACCATAGTTGATTTTTTTTTTGAACATACAGTTCAGTCTTGTATTTTTATTCACTCTGACAATTTCTTTTAATTGATGTGTTTAGACTATTCATATTTAAAATGATTATTGATGTAGTCAAATTAATATCTACTATGTTTATAACAGTTTTCCACTTTTGCACTTTGTTTCTTTTCCCTCTCTTTTTCTACCTTCGGTAGTTTTTTTTTTTTTTAAGATTTTATTTATTTATTTGAGAGAGAGAGAATGAGATAGAGATAGAGAGCATGAGAGAGGGGAGGGTCAGGGGGAGAAGCAGACTCCCTGCTGAGCAGGGAGCCCGATGTGGGACTTGATCCCGGGACTCCAGGATCATGACCTGAGCCGAAGGCAGTCGCTTAACCAACTGAGTCACCCAGGCGCCCCTACCTTCGCTAGTTTTAATTAAACATTTTATATGACTTTATCCTATCTCTTCTCATAGCTTATCAATTATAGTTATTTTAAAAGATGTTAATGTTTGCTCTTGAGTTTAATATAAAATTTTATAGAAAATGTATTTAATAGTATATACATATGTATTTAATATATTAATAAATTATTATGTAAGTTATAACTAGTCTAAGTCCACCTTCAAATAATAGTATCCTGCCTCATATGTAGTACAATACCTATAACAGCAGACTTTTAGGGGTGCCCAGCTGTCTTAGTTAGTAGAGCATGGGACTCTTGATCCTTGGGGTCATGAGTTCAAGCTCCACATCAGGGGTAGAGTTTACTTAAAACAAAAACAATAGCAGCATACTTTTAATTACTTATTCCTGTCTCTTATGACGTTGCTGTTCTTCATTTCATTTAGCCATTTAATATAATCACCAATATTTTTCCTATTATTAGTTTTAAGTTATCCTTTGTATTATTAAGAAAGATAGATTTTGTTTGTTTTATTTATTCCTTTTCTGTGCCCCCCCTTTTTTTTAATGTAGACCCAAGTTTCTGACTGATATAATTTTCTTTTTTCCTGAAGAACTTCTTTTCATTTCTTGTAGTACAGGTCTGATGATACATATTTCCTCAGTTTTGGTTTGTTTGAAAAAGTATTATTTCCTTTTCACTTTTTAAAAAAGATTATTTATTTATTTATTTGAGAGATTGTATGTGTGAGGGGAGGGTCAGAGGGAGAGAGAGAATCTCAACCAGAGCCCCCTGAGCATGGAACCCAACATGGGCTCCATCCTGACACCAAGATCATGACCTGAGCCGAAACCAGGAGTCTGATGCTCAACCAACTGAGCCACCCAGGAGCCTCATCTTTTTCACCTTTGAAGAATAACTTTACTTGATATAAAATTTACATTTCTGATAAGAAATTGTTGTTATTTCTACTCTTATTCCTCTAGAGGTAAGATAGATTCCCCACTGCCCCCTCCCCCCCCACCACTGCCCGGCTTCCTTTAAGATTGTCTTGTGTCTTTTATTATCTGTAGTTTGAATATGATATGCATACATGTAGATTTTTTTTATATTATCCTGTTTGGTATTTAAACTTCCTGGGTCTTTGGTTTGGTGTTTGTCATTAATTTTGGAAAATGCTTGGGCATAATTCTACCACATAATTCTTTATTCTACTTTTGATATTCAAATTACATGTATGTTACACCTTCAGATATTGTCCCAAAGTTTCTGGATATTCTGTTTTGTTTTGTGTGGGTTTTTTTTCTTTTAACTCTTTTTTATCTCTGCATTTATTTTGGGAAGCTTATGTTGACCTCTATCATCAAGCTCATTAATTCTTTCCTTGTTGACCGGTCTAAGGATGAGACCATCAAAGGCATTTGACATTTCTATTATAGTGTTTCTGATTTCTGGCATTTCCTTTTCATTCTTCCACAGAATTTTCATCTTTCAGCCAGCAGGACCTATCTGCTCCTCCATATTGTCTACTTTTCCATTAGAGCCCCTAACATATTAATCATAATTAATTTAAATTACCTGTTCCTTGGGGCACCTGGGTGGCTCAGTCGTTAAGCGTCTGCCTTCGGCTCAGGTCATGATCCCGGAGTCCTGGGATCGAGCCCCACATCCGGCTCCTTGCTCAGCGGGAGGCCTGCTTCTCCCTTTCCCACTCCCCCTGCTTGTGTTCCCTCTCTCGCTGTCTCTCTCTCTCTGTCAAAAAATAAATAAAATCTTTAAATTACCTGTTCCTTAATTACAAAATTTGTATCATATCTGAACCTAGTTTTGATCCTTGTTTTGTCTCTTTTAACTGTGTTTCAGCATGCCTTCCCATTTTTTATTTAAAGCCAGACATGATATATTGTGTAACAGGAACTGAGGTAAATAATCCTTTAATGTAAAGTAAGAGACATTCTGTCAGTAATTGTTAATGAGTGAATTAATTCTGTATTGTTATATTGTAAGGTATAACTCTAAAATGAAGCTTATGGTTCTTTGGAGGCTTTATACCCCTTGGAAGAAGCAAATGAACTTTTATTTTTCTGGCATAGCAACATGTTTAGTCAATGAGCGGGCCCTGGGTGGCTCAGTCAGTTAAGTGTCTGCCTGTGGCTCAAGTCATGATCCCAGGGTCATGGGATCGAGCCCCACATTGAGCTTCCTGCTCAGCGGGAGTCTGCTTCTCCTTCCCTCTGCTCTTGTGCTCTTGCTCACTCTCTCTCTCTCAAATAAATAAATAAAATCTTAAAAAAAAAAAGAAAACATGTTTAGTCAGTGAAACATGACTGAAACATGTTACTCTGTCAGTTGATGAAGCTTCAGAGTTGTATAGTGCCATTATTTACACAAACTAGTAATACTATTCATGATAATGTTGTTTTATTTCTCATTTATATTAGATTGTGTGAATCCATTATAATATTTTATATTTTTCAAATTAGATTATATTGCTACTATTATTTAAATGGTACTCTATTATTGTGTTTTCATAAGAATTACCTTTGGTCAGGGCCATTAAGATGTCAAAATTATGTTACCTATCTGTCCACACACACATATACACATGCACACACGCATATACAATATATGTACCATATATATTTTCATATATAGGCAGTCACATATGTAGACGTGTTCTCACAGTAGCTAAAACAAATGATAATAATGTGAAGATTTTATAAAGACTTTAGAAAAGTTACTATAATAATGTCAAATTATTTCAATAATTAAGCCTTTGCCATGATATACATTAATGACAAAAGTAGGTAAGACCAGTCGGAGAGTTACTATATTAAGTTTCTTGAGTCACAGAATAAAGTAAGTATACTTATATTTGGATGTGTTATAGAAATAATAAAACTACTAAATAAAGTAGAAGTTAGTCACCACTAACTTTAGGAACTTCGATGAGGCATTACCTTCATTTTTCTAGAAAAACAAAGAAATGGATTTGTAGGCAGACACCATCATTGTAATTTATTGGTATGGATTTCAACTGCTATAAGCCAATTCAGTTACATTTTGCCCATAGTATAAGGAAGATTATAATAGCAAATGTTTCTTTGTTCCAGCTACTTTCCCTATTTTTGCCATAATTATTATACATATGCACATAAATATACACACATATATGCCACACCCAAAATCTTGGTATATATTTAATATCTTGTTTCCTCTGGTCCCTGGCATCTTTGTAGTTAGATGAAAGAAAAAAAAGTGTAAAGTAGTAGTAGAAAAGATGTAAATGTATTGCAGTGATTTCATTGCCTTTGGAAGCCTGACTTCCAACTCAGAAGTGTTTATACTAAACGTGAACATTGCTATATACAGGTGTATAAAGAGTCTAGGTCCTCAATTCTGCTAGGCACCTCCCCCATTAAATATTGTTCTAAATAAATTCAGCATCTTGAGTTCACTTAGTTTAGTAAATTATATATAAAGTCCAAAAGTAGAATTGAGTTTCAAACTCTGTTTTAGAAAACTCATGAGCAAATTGTAACAACTATCCTATTGGTTAACTATTAAATCTAAAAAAGTGTGCGAGATATGGGTATAAAAGTATATCCCTTAAATTTCATCAGTGCTTTATTGCAACAAGTGATTCATAGTCAAGATCAGTTAAGAATAAGAACAGATCAAAGAGATCCCAAATGGAAAATACTTCTGAAGAAAGATGTCCTCTTATTCCCTTGTATTTTTCTGCTACAATGGGAGGGCTTAGTTTTGAGATTTTGTAGTTGTCACAGGTTAGGCTCTAATTACCTCATCACTTTTTAAAGAGATATTTAATCATATTTAAAAATGTCAGAAAACTATTTTTTAATTATGTAATTATGTATGTGTTATCTATTTATTTTTTCCTTTAATGGCAGACTTTGAAAGTACATGCTCTATGTACTGGTGATTGTTTAAAAAAATGCAAGACAGAGTTTAAAGTGCCATGATTATCTAACAAAAACAATGGTGCTGATATATTGGCAACATGGTAAAATTAAGGTTGCTTAGATACAAAAATTGAATTAAGCATTTTAAGATTTTCCTTAGCCATATAGATCTTCTGTTTGGTTTAAAACATGTGTTATGATTTTAAAAAGAAGTCCAAACTAAACGCATATTAATTTATTCTTGTAGTCTATGCTTACTCTTTTTATTGTTACAAATCTTCCAAAAGAACCAATAAGGATTGTGTACCAAAATCAAGAGTAAGCCACTATTTTGTGGTTCAAACTATAGTACTGTCAGAATGTTTAGTCATATAATATATGGTGAAATGATGTACAATGTAATCACAAATAAGCTACCTCTTATATATCCTAAAAAATAAAAAGACATAAATTCTCTTCTTATATATCACCAGGCAAATATATGAATATTTGCCATACATAGGAAATATTGTTTTGTTAAATATAGCTTCAAAGGAAAAACTCATTTGCATAGAAAACTATGTAATTTACTGTAGAAAAATATTTGAGAAAAGCATGTATATCTAGAGATTGATGCATATGATAGACTCTCTGAGTTACAGATGCTTTATTTAATGAATAACCTTTATTGAGACAATCTCTAGTCTCTGTATAGCAACTGACTTGTCTCTGACTGGTGATGTCACCTATTTTGACCCAAGCTCTTACCTTTTTTTCTTTTATTGCTTATTGTATGATGTTATATATTTTTATTACATTATTCACCATCAAGGGAAGTATATCCAAATGATACTTCCCAAATTCTGTTTTTCATGGTATATATTTGATCAATGGGTAGTCTCTCACTCATGCACAATTTGATTCCCAAGACTTACTGAGTACCCGATATATTTGCCTAACATAGAGTATATTGTGGATACAGTGATGATGAAAGCAAAGTTCCTACCCTAATGGAACACAGCCTTTTTACTTTTTTTTCTTTTCCAACTCTTGATCAGTTACTTCAAGAACACCTTCTTTTTTAAAGATTATATTTATTTGAGAGAGAGAAGGAGAGATCACAAGCAGGGGTGGGGGGGGTGGGGAGGCAGAGGAAGAGGGACAAGCAGACTCCCTGCTGAGCAGGGAGCCTGCTATGGGGCTTGATCCAGGACCACAAGATCATGACCTGAGCCGAAGGTAGATGCTTAACCGACTGAGCCCATCAGGCGCCCCAAGAACATCTTCTAATTCACTCTCCTTCATGAGCCAAAACAAAACCGTGAGGCTGGGGTTATATAGGCCCTGGTTCAGGGTATATCTTTATAAAAGGAAATAACACAATTTTAAAATTTAGACATAATAGATTCATAACCATTTATCTGTAGAACTTTTTGGTAGTACTTACAAGTCCCTCTTAGAACCTCTTCAGTAACTTTCACTTATCTTTTTCTTTAGCAAATGTGCTTTTCTTCCAGTACTATCAATTCTGTAGAAAAATTCAAAATATATCCCATTTTGTTTAATTGTCAATTCAATTAGTGTTGTTATATGCTATTTTTCATTTCAGAGATGCAGGTTTAGTCTGTACAATAGATGAACTAAGCTTATGTGAGCTATCCTGGACAAATAATAATAATAATTTATACCATTATTTCTGTAGTAAGATTTTCAAGGTCCCCAAAATCAGCTTTTAAAATTTAGAACTTTACAATTTACAAAGCCAATTTGGTTATCTTATGTGACCGGTCTGAGGGGAAAATTTAATTGCTAAGTTTCAGAACAAACTATTCTTTATATAATATTCAGACTGATATAATTAAATATATAGACATTTTCTTTTAAAATGTTTCACTTTGAAGTGTTCTGTGTCTGTGTTTTATAACATACATGTGCACACCATTTGGATTTAACAAATGTCAATATTGTCCCACATTTGCTTTCGGGACTTTTGTTGTTGTTATTTTCAAGTATTCTGTATACCAATATCATGTTGCTTTAATTATCATAGTTTTATAACAGATACTGAAGTTTTTCCCTCCATCTTCAAAATCATCTTGGCTTTTTCTGACCCTATACTTTGCAATATTAATTTTGGAATTTTAGTGTCCGTTTCCATGAAAAATACCTAGTAGGATTTTCATTAACCTTTTTTTAAAAATGGCATTGATAGGTTAATAAGTGGTTTGGATGATTCTTAAGTGCTTTTCCATATACTGAATGAACACCTGTTCTCATACAGGGTAAAATCCAGAACCTAGGTTGAGCTTTACTGAAAGGGCCATCCAGGGAGTGTTGTGCCCCAGAGAAGAGAAATCCTGCTGGGTAGGGCAAGTGATGAAATCGGCCTCCCCCCACCCCCCCAAAGGTTTAGTCGCAGTTCTTATGACCCTGTGTTATTTTAAGTTGTGTTTAAAAATACTGTTTGCATATGAAAAAAAAAAACTGGTTTGCAACCAGAGTTTCAAACTCATAATTTCACTTATTTTTCCTACAGAAATTAAACAAAGGTTTTGGTCAACCTGACAGAACAAGCCTAATGGCATCATCTTTTTCCTTTTAAGCCACACTCCACAGCCACTGTCTTCTCCATCACTTTGACCTTAATGTTGCATTTTTGCTTGTAGCACAAAGCATAAGCATCAGTAATTCTTAACAAAAGCACACAAAACTGTGAACAAAATAACACTCCAGTATAAAAAGTAACTTGAATAACATAACTTTGTATTCCTATGCTATAGACACGTAAGGGTTCCCCCCACCCCCAAGATTGGTTAGTTGGGTCTATTTTATTTTATTTTATTTTTTAAGATTTTATTTTTAAGTAATCTCTCCACCCAGTGTGGGGCTCGAACTCACAACCCAAAGATCAAGAGTTGCATGCTCCACCGTCTGAGCCAGCCAGGCACCCCAGTTGGGTCTATTTAAAGCAAATTATTCTAACTAATTAATTAAGCATACTATATCCAATTCGCATCATGAGGACTTTAGTAGTTTAGTTTGGCAACAGTGCTTGGATGAAAATCAGTCAGGAAATTGTCAATATCATGAAAATCTGTGGATAGCTGTGTGTATCCCAGAGTGTGGAGCATAAGAGAACTTGGGTTACATACCCAGGACTCTAACACCCCAAAAGCCAAATGGATCCCTGCTCAAAAAGAAATGGAATACTGGTCAGAATCTCAGAGTCTCGGGAGCAGGTGAAATAAACAAGGGATTCATTTACTAAGATTTGGGTGTAAGGTAGTGTCTTCTTCATAAGAAATAGGACCAGAAGCTAACAATTACAATTACTTTAAAAACCAGAGAACCAGACCAACAGTATGCCATGTTTTAGTACTGCTCCACAAAGGTATTGGTTTTGATCTCTTCAAAATCTCCCTAACAGTGAACCAAAATTGGTCCCAGAACCCATGAGCAGATTTGAGGCTTCCTGTGAGTTATGTAACTCCAGTTAGGTAATTGCAAGAAAGAGGGGCAGAAAAAAGTGAAGTTCATCATAGTGAGTATGGAACTCATGTCAGATTCTGTGGATCCCATACTTTACAAGAGAATGTTTTTTAGATCTGCATTTTAAACTTGTGAATCTACCCAGTTTATCCAAATTAAATGTCTGCTGATAGATTTTTCAGCCTCTAACCCTTCGTCACCAATCCTTAAAGTCTGACTATATGCTAAGTATTGTGAATAAAATTAAATATAAAAAATAATTTCTGTTTGTTGAAGTAACTAGTAAAAATGGATCCCGGTGTCAAGCCATACCTAGGCTTGAAGATTTATTTACGGTCGCTTTGGAAGATGGTTTGGCAGTTTCTAACAAAACTAAATATACTCCTACTGTAGGATCCAACAATACCTAAAAATGAGCAAATCAAACTATTACATGTTTTAGAACATATTATAGAAATAAATCCCCATGAGCTTAGGTTAAAAAATGTTTTTTTAAAAACAAGACATAAAGGGCATGCCTGTCTGTTTCAGTTGGTTAAGCATCTGACTCTTGATTTCAGCTCAGGGCATGATTTCAAGGTTGTCAGATCAAGCCTCACATCAGGCTCTCACTGAGCATGGAGCCTGCATGGGATTCTCTTTCTCGCCCTCTCTCTCTGCCCCTCTCCCCCATTGTGTGCACTC
The DNA here is from genome assembly GCF_002201575.2 of Neomonachus schauinslandi. Taxonomy (NCBI): domain Eukaryota; kingdom Metazoa; phylum Chordata; class Mammalia; order Carnivora; family Phocidae; genus Neomonachus; species Neomonachus schauinslandi. Next base: position 46,794,751 of record NC_058409.1, on the reverse strand, counting down.
TTAAAAACAAAACAAAACAAAAGACAACAAGACATAAAGAACACTAACCATGAAGTTTATGATTGACCAACTTAACCACATTAAAATTAAAAATCCAATTAAGAGACACCATAGAACGAAAAAACAGGACACAGTTTAGGAAAAAGTTGTTTGCAGCTGATATAAGCAACTCCTGCAAATTTAATATATAAGTACATGAACATTTTACAAAAGAAGAAATCCAAATGGTCAATGTGCATATAAAAAGATGTTCAACCTAATTAATAATCAAGGAAACACAAATATGTCCACCATGATTAGCCTAAATTTAAAAGTCTGCAATACTGACTATTGGTGGAGATGTGGTGCAACCAGCATTCTTATGCACTGCAGGTAAGAATGTAATTTGGTGTAACCACTTTGAAAAGGTGTTTAGCATTATCTAATAAAGTTGAAATTTTACCTAAGTCATGACCCAACAATTTATTTTCCACATATATCCTAAAGCAGTGATTCTCAAATTGTGGTCCATCGATGCCTGGGATTTCTGAAGCACTTTTGGATCAAAACTATTTTCATAACACTAAGACCTAATGTGCCTTTTCTTCCCCCCTTTAATTAGCAATAATCGCACCTCGGATAAACCTCATTGGCTACAATACCACCACTGCGCAAAGCTAAACTGTGTTGATGTTTACACTGATTGTGCAAAATCTGTGTGGGAATAAGTGCTGGCACCCTAGCATAAGTCGAGGCAACCACACTGTTAGTCATTGTATTTGTTCCTGCCATGTCAATTTTACTTAAGAATGTCCTTGATGTAGACAAAAAAATTATGGATTTTATTAAAGCATGACCCTTACATATATATCTTTTATAAAGTATTCTGTGTCACAAAATGGGAAGTATGTAAAGCACTTTTTGTTCCATATCTTAGTCTGATGGTTGTCACAAAGAAAAGAACTTGTGCCATTGTTTGAGATGAACTAGCTGCTTTTTTCCTGGAACACAATTTTTATTTGAAAGAAGAAATGAGAAACTATGGGTAGTTGGCAGAAATTCACTTTAAAAATAAACAAATGAGCTTATTATTCAAGGAAAACAACTTACACTGTTTATTACCAATGATAAAATTTGAACAACTTTTGAGCAAAAATCAGAATTTAGGGAAAGTTATATTTGTCATTAAAACTCGACAATTTCCGGGGCGCCTGGGTGGCTCAGTTGGTTAGGCGACTGCCTTCGGCTCAGGTCATGATCCGGGAGTCCCGGGATCGAGTCCCGCATCGGGCTCCCTGCTCGGCGGGGGGTCTGCTTCTCCCTCTGACCCTCTCCCCTCTCGTGCTCTCTGTCTCTCATTCTCTCTCTCAAATAAATAGAATCTTTAAAAAAAAAAAAAAAACTGACAACTTCCTAATATTTAAAGACTTTTCTTTTTTTCTTTTTTCAGACTTTTCTGATGAGATTGGGTGATATTAATAAAACCAGATTTAAAAAGATCATTGATACGGTTTCAGAATAAATATTTCAACTAACCTTTTAAATATTATTTGTCAAGTTTTCAGGCTCCCTGCTCAGTGGGGAGTCTGCTTCTCCCTCTCCCTCTGCTATTCCCCCTGCTTGTGCTATCACTTGCTCTATCAAATAAATAAATAAAATCTTTAAAAAAAATTTAAAAATTAAAATTATTTGTCAAGTTTTAATATAGTATTAAAAAACCCCTACAATTACCTGAAAGTGCTGTGAAAATGCTCTTCCCTTTTCCACCTACATATTAGTGTGAGGTCAGATTTTCATTCTATACTTCAACCGAAACAAAATACCACAACAGATTGAATGAAGAAGCAGATATGAGAACCCAGCTATTTTCGAGTAACCCAGACACTAAAGACATTAGCAAAAACGTAATTAAACAACAGTACTCTTTTCACTGAAATTCTTCTGTTTAATAAGATTTTTTTATTTTTTTATTTTTTAATCTTTTTTTTTTTAAGATTTTTTAAATTTATTTATTTGAGACAGAGAGAATGAGAGAGAGAGAGCACATGAGAGGGGGGAGGGTCAGAGGGAGAAGCAGGCTCCCTGCCGAGCAGGGAGCCCGATGCGGGACTCGATCCAGGGACTCCAGGATCATGACCTGAGCCGAAGGCAGTCGCTTAACCAACTGAGCCACCCAGGCGCCCTTAATAAGATGTTTTTAAGTAAAATAGTTATTTATGTTCTCATTTTTAATTTTTAAGATGATAAATATCACTCCATTTAACATCATAAACAAAAGATCTTTGGGGTTTCTAATATCTTTAAGAATGTAAAAGATCCTCAGACCGGAAGTTTAAAAACTGTTCTGAAGATACTCTTACATACATGACCAGGGAATGTATTCAAGAATGCTCATAGCAGCATTGTCTATAATAGCCCCATAATAGGAACCATCCTAAATTCATCACCACAGAATGGATAATTAAATAGTACATTTAAATGGAAACCTGTAAATGAAAATGAACAATGTCCAGTTAGACAGCTCAGCAGAGATGACATTCTCTAAAAACATTGTTGAATGAAAGAAGCAAGTTATAAAAGGATATCTGCAGTGTGACTTCAGTTCTGTAGATTTCAAAACCAGGCAAAATTAACATACATTGTTTAGAGGTGTCATAGGGAATGATTATCACAAAAGTCAGGATAATGGTTCTCTCTTAGAGGAGGAAGAAGGATATGATTATGAAGGTGAACACAAAAGGCAGCTTTTATTCTGAAAACGTTCTATTTCTTAAATTTAGTAAGAATAAGGTGGATTTTTCTTTATAATTATTCTTTTTTTATTTTTTAAAGATTTTATTTGTTTATTTCACAGAGAGAGATAGCGAGAGCAGGAACACAAGCAGGGGGAGTGGGAGAGAGAGAAGCAGGGCTTCCCATGGACCAGGGAGCCCAATGCGGGGCTCGATCCCAGCACCCTGGGATCATGACCTGAGCCGAAGGCAGACGCTTAACGACTGAGCCACCCAGGCGCCCCTCTTTATAATTATTCTTTAAAATGTTAATATGTTTGATTCTCTCTTAAGTATGCATGATATATATAATATGTGTGTGAGGCTAAAATTAAACTCACAAAACAAAACAACAAATAAAAAATATCATTAGAAAGTATGACAAGAGAGTTAATTGGACTCGTTACAAATTTCATTTTGTTGGATGCATTGCCTGCTATGAAACTCAAATAGTGTCAATAAGCCATTAAATTTTTATGTTATTTTTAAACCAAGCTGAGGTTTATCTTGTAGTAGTTTTTGTAAGAATGATTCATGAGACCTCTATTCCTTGAGTTTTTGTTCAAAATGATTTTTATACTCAGTTTGGCTGAATCCAAGATTCTTGGTAATCATTACTCTGTGGTGAGGTGGTGTTAAATGTCACCATGGCGAAATCTGAGGGTAATCTGATTGTTTTACCATTATAGGTAATTTGTTCTTTTGCCCCAAATGCCCAAAATATATCTTAATTTTGAAGTCCAGTAAGTTAACTAAGCTGTGTCTCTGTGTGAACTCACTCTGTGTAAGTTTTTCCTAAGACATAAAATAGTTCACTTTTGATTAGATTTTAGCCATTTTTATTTCTCTGAAGTTTTCTTGAATTTTTTATAATCACTTTTATTTCTGTTTTAATATTTTGGCTCTTTGCTGGGGGGACAACAATGATATATATGTTGTATTTCTTTGACCCTTTTAAACTCTGTCAGTTTTCATTTTGCTTACTTTTTACTCCTGTGAGAAATGCTTTTAGCAGTTGCCTAATTTTATTTTTTGCTACTTCAGCATGGCCTTTTTCCTGTGATAGTTTTCTTTTCCCCCCACTTATTTCCTCAGATAGTTCATGTTTTCATCCCGTCTTGCCATATCTTCCCTGATTGCTTGTATCTCTGCATTAAATTCTTGTTTTTATAAAATGATGGCTTCATTAAGTTTGTTTGAATTCATATGTGTCCACTTTTTATCTTTACTGTACCAACATTTTTTTTTTTTTTGCTAAGTGTCCTTCTTCTATTTGTGTTTTTCTGTTCTGATTATTTATTTATTTATTTGTACGCACTTCTTGTTCCTTTTGACTCACGTCTTTGAACGAGTTAGATTTTTCTGTATGAACTATTTGTAGAAGGTTTATGATGGGTAGGGGCCAGAGCTATTTTCTCATCAGGAATTTATTAGTGATGTAGAATAGTGTATGAGATTCAAGTTCTTTAACACTGTATTCCTTTATAAAACTGTTGGCAAGATAGAATCTCTCTTTTACCTTTCCTTACTGACAGATTGCTTCCTGCAAATCTAATTTGTGTGACTCCAATACAAATAAGCCCAGCCCCCTCTTCTTCTGACAACTAGAACAAGGGTGTATATTCCAACAGTTTGTTCCCTTACTCCAGTTGTTCACAAGAAGGTATTGTTGGTTTTACCCCCCCCAATTGTTGCACATAACTTTGGAGAAATATGCTTTGCTTCTTTGTGCTGAGATCTTCAGTTATTGTTGTCCTCTCTCTGTGTCTTGCTGCATTCATCTTTGATTTTCTGAATTCAGTCATCCTTCCACATTCCTTATAATGTTGTGGGTTTATGGTTTTAGAGGTTTTCTACATTTCATTAAATGCAGAATTTTTGTTTCTTTTTCTTACTTTCCTTACTACTTTTAGGTGGTATCTTAGAGAAAAAGGGAGGAAACTTTTTACTTAACAGTATAGAAATAAGATGTGTCCTTTAAACTTTTGAGATAGGAACAGAAAAAATAAGACAGGGGCGCCTGGGTGGCTCAGTCGTTAAGCGCCTGCCTTCGGCTCAGGTCATGATCCCAAGGTCCTGGGATCGAGCCCCGCATGGGGCTCCTCACTCTGCGGGAAGCCTGCCTCTCCCCCCTCCACTCCCCCTGCCTGTGCTCCTCTCTCACTGTATCTCTCTCTGTCAAATAAATAAATAAAATCTTTAAAAAAAAAAAAAGAAATAGTAAGACATGAGAAAGGAAATTTCTGGTCTTCTTCTTGTATCTCCTGGGAGATTTAGATGAAATCTTCAACATTCAATTTACCTCCTAGGAAGAAAACAAAACAAAAAGCCCACTTTGTTTTAATAGATATTATTGAGAATTTGGGCTTCAGTTTTTTAAAAATTAATACTAATTTGAAGTAATTTGCTTTCCGAATTACTTAGCTTTTCATAATTGAGTATGTTATCCTCATCAACTACAGTCTTCTCTCTCATTGGATTTGAGATTTAACTTTACCCTACTTATAAGCTAATAAGTTGGCCTATAGCTGTCAAATGGATGCTAGCAAAAGACATGAAATTTTGGGGTCAGAGACAAAGGATTTTATTACTTACAGCACAGTAAACAGCATGAGCATCAGCATATTTATTTGGTTTCTCTTGGCCCCTAATCCCACAGGGGCAACACAATATGGCCTAGATGAATGCTTCATACACAGTGGGTTTGCATCATAACTGAGAAACATTGAGCTTGGGGAATCTACCACTTTTAGAGCAAGTAGTAAGTAAACCTGCTTTTTGTCCAGGGGGGATGTTACCTTATTTCTCAAAGTTATCCTGTGAAATGACCTGGTTAAAGCATAAAGTTTGCAGACTTGGAATACCCAGCAAAATGTGGAGAATCACAAGAGGCCCCAGGGAGACTGTCTCCCAATCTGTCAGTCTCTCTCTCTGTGTCTCTGCCTCTATCTTTCTCCCAATATCTGTTCATAAAACCCTCCTCAAATAAGAATCTTTACCTTTATGTAATCTGAACTGTTTTATTGAACACATAAAACCAACCATGGAAGTGTTGTCTTGGTACCACTGTTCACTCATGGGGGTGGGCCCCATGTTTACCAAACTCTTTTGCTCTTGCTCTCATTCTTTTTTTTAAATTATTATTTGTGAAACTCAAGAGCAGAGAGTTGAGTTTATTTTACATTTATTGACCTATTTATATCTATCTATCTATCATCATCACTTATCTATGTATCCTTAGTTCTTAGCACAACATCATTATCAGTCCCACCAAGGACCCTTCTTACTTAATACATGTAAATATGTGTTTGTTTCTATAATCCCATTTCCCACTCCACTTTCTTTTTTCCATAGATAACTACTCTAATAAATTTGATATGTATATTTGAATCCATATGTATCTTTGTAAAATATCACAGATTGTATATGTATGTGTTTATTTTTTAATATTTTAAGTTTGAAATAATTTCAAGCTTACAGAAAAATTGATGTAGTAGAAAGATTTCCCATGTGCTCTTTACCATTACATATATACCATTCAAATACCATTCAAATACCATTAATATTTTGCAACATTTACTTTATATCTCTCTGTATATGTACATGTATTTTTTTCTCAACTATTTGAGAATAAGTTGTAGACTGTGCCTTATCACTAAATATTTCAGTATCTGTGAAAAAATATCTTCTGTGCCACAGTATAATTATTAAACTAGAAAATTTAACATTGATATACTATTATCAAATATGCAGTCTATATTCAAATTTAATCAATTGTTCCAGCAGTGTTTTTTATAATCGCCCCCCCCCCCAATCTAGTTCCTATTGCATTTAGTTATTTTTCTTTAGTCTTTAATCTGGAACAATTCCTTGACCTTTCTTTGTTATCTGAGTGTGTATCTAATTTTTGCTTATGTATTTATATGATATAATATAATGCTATAGATCTTTTTACTTCTCTTAATTTTTTTCAGTGTTTTTAAGATCCACCCATATTTATATGTAGACATCTGTCTTGTTTGCTGCTTCCAATTTCTGCTTAGTATCCCATAATATGCATCTGCCAACATTTACTTATCCATTCCCCAGTGACAGACACCTAGATTATCTTTAACAACTTGCTATCATAAATAACTCTGTCATGAACATCCTCATACATGTTCCCTTTGGGAATATTCCTGGGATACATATCCAAGAATAGAATTGTTGGGTCATAAAATATCTGCCTATTTAATTTGACGAAGACCTGCCGAATTGCTCTCCAGAACAGCTGCCCTGACCACAGTACAACTGTTGGGCACTAAGGTCCCAGTTTCTCTAGACCACTGTCAATACTTAGTTCTAGGTAACATTCTAATCTTTGCCAGTGTGATGGTTTTAATGTGAACTCTTGTTTATTCTTTCTGATCACTAATGAGTTTCACTTCTTTTACCAACTCTTCACTGAGATGGACTTTCCTCAGCAGGGAACCTATCTTTATTTTATTTTATTTTTTTATTTCAAGTTTTTATTTAAATTCTAGTTAGTTAATATATATGTTAAAATTGGTTTCAGGTGTAGAATTCAGTGATTCATCACTTATGTTTAACACCCAGTGCTCATCACTACAAGTGACCTCCTTAATACTCATCACCCATTTAGCCCATCCCCCGCCCACCTCCCTCCATCAACCCTCAGTTTGTTCTCTATAGTTAAGAGTCTCTTACAGTTTTCTTCCCTCTCTCTTTCTCTTTTTCTCCCCCTTCCCCTGTGTTCATCTGTTTTATTTCTTAAATTCCATAAATGCTGAAATCATATGGTATTTGCCTTTCTCTGACTGACTGAGGGAACTTATCTTTATATATATATATATATAAAGATATATATAAAGATATAAATAAATATATATATAAAGATATATATATCTATAAAAAATATATATATATATGTCTTCTGCTTCAGCCTGATTAGCCTATTAGAGGGATCTTTTGAAGTTGATGTCACGAATAGCAGTTGTAAACTCCCATTTTACTTTGTGTCACTGTAAGTGAACTTCTTAACATTGGTCAGGTCATTTTTGGGGTTTCTTATATTTGAAATATAAGCTACAAAAGTATACATTCTTCTAGACAACTGAAACTTAAGTCCTTAGGATAACTATCTGCATTTGACACCTCAAGATTGTTAGTAGAAATAGAACTTGTAAGATTTCCTCCTTTATGTACTTGAATTCATGAATTTTTTAAAAAAAATTTTTATTCAAATATAGTTGACATACGATGTTACATTAGTTTCAGATGTACAACATAGTAATTTGACAAGTTTTTACATTATGCTCAAGCATAGCTACCATCTGACACCATACTGTATGAGTATATTCCCTATGCTGTGCCTTTTGTTCCCTTGATTTATTCATTCCATATCTGGAAGCCTGTATTCCCACTCCCCTTCTCTTGTTTTGCCCATACCCCTACCCGTTTGGCAACCATCACTTTGTTCTTTGTATTTATAGGTCTGATTCTGCTTTTTGTTTGTTATTTATTTGGTTTTTTTTTAGATTCCACATATAAGTGAAATCATATGATGTGTGTGTCTTTCTTAGTCTGGCTTATTTCACTTAGCAGAACATCCTCTAGGTCCACCCTCCATGTTGTCACAAATGACACAATCTCAACCTTTTAATTGCAAAGGATAGAATTTCTAGAGCACTGGAAATATTAGCATGTAAAAAAATAAAATTTTATATGCCTCTTTTAAATATATCAATTGAATCTAAATGCCATAGCATCTTGGTAACTTTCATTATGCATTTAAAAAATATGTGAACAGGTTCTTGTTTTATAGTCAAAATTTACATCATTTTTTCCCTCTTTTAACTCAATATATTTAGTCTTTCTTTCCCAACCAGAATCTATCCTGATGTATATTTTAGTATTTCTTAATATATTTTAAAATATATTTTTATACTTTAAAGTATTTTAATTATATCATATCTCTATCACAAAAATGTATATTAATTGCAATTACATTTACAAAATTTCCTGTAATAATAAAGGGAAAAATGGTCTCTGAATTATATATTCATTACATTACAATCATTGTTAGCCAATTATTGATCAGAGAATCGTGTGCATATTACATATTCTAATAAATAATAAAATCTAAAAATAAAATTTTATAGAAAATGTGCCTTTAGTTATATTTTTTCAATTGCTGTATTTGTTTCTCTTGCTAGAATGAGGCAGAATTTCAGTATCAATTCGGCTCTTTGATTTTGTTTTTATAGATTTGAATGCTGAGAAAATTTGTTCACATAAATAGATGAAAAGAGTTTATTGTAGAAATATCACTCAGTTCGTTGAACTCCTTTTGAATTATTTGTCAGAACATAACCAATGGTGATCTAGCATCAGAAAAAAATTTTAACAACCCATTGACTGTTAATTTGATTCTATTCTCTTGTAAACTTGATGAAAACAAGAAACTACATGTTATTCAATCATTAAAATCATTCTCTTTGTCAACACTGATACAAAATGGTTTTGATTGTCTCTTCTTGAAACCCACATTTTTAGGCCCCAAGGCAATGAACTATTGTAAAATTATAGATGAGTAAAGGATAAGTTTTTCTTTTATAAGGTAGGAGAAATAAGATATAAAAAGGAGAAGCTTGACTTTTTTTTTTTTTTTAGAAAAGAATACATAAGGAATTTGAAGATCTGGAAAATAATTTTCTTAAAGCCATCTGTGTCTGCCTATACCTATCTTCATATGACTCAGGCATATGTATAAGGCTGCTGCCAAAAGGAAATAATTTTTTTAAAGCTATCATCATTTGAGAAGAATAATAGTAGTATTCACATGATAGCATCAGCCTTTGAGAGAAGTATAGAATATTGTTTATTGAATTATAAATTTACATTATGGAGCTTTCTATGTAACTCTGCAGGTGATTGTTTTGACAGAATTATATCTAATTCTATAAACTGTAAACTCCACCATCATGTTCCTAGAAGATCATTCAAAGAGATTGATTCCAGTGTGTTGATGTCAAATAAGAAGACTAAATACTGGTGTATTTAGTTTTTGGTTATTTTGGTGGGTTACTTGGTGTTTTAATTTAGGGCTCTGGGTAAACACTCTTCTATATTTCTCTTTCTATGCTTATGTTTGTTCCTCCATGTGAATTACTAGTTTCATCTCTTTGCCCCACATATGATATATCTTTATTATGGCTCTTTTATATTGTATTTATGAAGACCAATTCATTCAGCTTCCTAAACATATCTCAAATATAATCCCACCTCTCTATCCAGTGCCCTATTCAGACCTACGTCATTTCTCAATTGGTAATGATCTTCCATCTGCTTTCCCTGCCTCCATTCTCTTCCCACTCCAATGTCTCCACCATAGAATTACTATAATGACCTGTCTAAAATACAGATCAATTCCATAGTCTCTTGCTCAGAAATCTTCAGTGTCTCTGCACTGCCAAAATTATTATTTACTTTCAATTATTGTAATTCTCTCTTCTCAAGTACCTTTCCAATTTTTTCTCCAACAACTGTCCTCATCTGTTTTATACTCTTGTCACACAAATTACTTATTTCCTTGAACACATATCATGGTATATTTATTAGGATGTCACAATGGACACATAACTTTATTTTTTCACTAATAGTGAAAGTTTTGGCTATCTGTGGAGAAAGACTAAAATTTATTCATATTCATATCATTTATAGAAAAAATTTATGATTTATCATTGAGATATGTTTTTATATCACATTGATAATAGCACTAAGCATGGCTATAGGACACAGGGGGAAAATGGCAAAGACAAGCTTTGAATAATGAAGGGAAACCGAGGTAAAGAAAAACTCTATAATCATAATCCTTAAATGTATCAAGATTTTTCAAAAGGTGTTTTGAAAACACACATACACATACAAACATAAATTGCATATGTATTGAATTCTCTTTTATCTATATTAATAAGAAAATGATTTTTGTATTTGACCTTTAACCTAGAACTCAATGGATTATAACCATATATTTATAATTCTCTTTTAAATTCAGCATAGTGAGGTAGCGTGACCTCTAGGATGTTAAAAGGCAGGTTCTACTAACACTAACTGTATGATCTTTAATAGGTCATTTATCTTTGCTAAATCTCAGTTTTTCATACCTATAAAGTGAGGATTAATATATATTCCTTATCTGTTCAAGGAAAGATTGTATCCTGTAAGTTAATATTTGAAAGTATATGATCAGTTAAAGAGATTTAAAAATAAATTGTATTATAGAATTATTCTGTAGTCTCCTTAACTTTAATCCTGTATTTCCTTAGAGGATCTTGATAGAAGCTATATGTTGATAAGGCTAACAAATGATCAAATAAGGAAATAAAGGATATATTGGGGGTTCATTTGTTTTATTTATTTTTTTATTTCTTTCTTTTATGTTTCTTATGTTTCTTCCTTGTTAAAACAGTTTTGGTATGAACCATGATGGAATTGGAAATTCTTGTGGGACGAAAGGTCATGAAGCAGCAAAACTTATGGCAGCTCACATTACTGCAAATACCAATCCTTTTTCCTGGTCTGCCTGCAGTCGAGACTATATCACCAGCTTTCTAGAGTAAGTAATCTCTGGAGAGTGATGATGAATTGCTCCAGAAGTAAGCCATTGGTAGAAGCCTAATATGCAGTGCTTCAAACTGCATAATGAGTAACTTTTATAGGGTGATATTTCAGGCTGTTCCCAAAATACTTTAATATATCATTGTGGCAAATTTTTTCCTTCATACTCAAGCAGAACTTGGTAGATTAAAGAATCTGGAGCAAGGCTATAAGTGGGGTTGATGATGTGAGTGTCAGAGATGTTCAATAAATGGGAAACAATGTCAGAAAGAATTTAGATTTACACAGCTTAATAGTGTGTAGGCCAAACTTAATTTCAGTGATTATATATTTCATTTTGTTGTTGAAAAAACTAAGTTTTTTTTAGGAATGCTGAAGTATTTAATAGTAACAAACAACAACAACAAAAAACCAAACACCCAGCAAATGAAAATGAGAAAATGAAAATTTGTCTTTGAAAATTTATTATGTGACTCATCTTTTCTGTAGTTTGAGAACTTCTTTGCTGATCTTTTAATATATATTCTAAGAGTCTGGTTACTTAAATGTGAAATAAATAAATTAGCTGAGGTGTAATTATGTTTATGAAAGCAGATATTCTTCCACATCTCACCTGCATAGGACTTTAGGATTGGACTTCAGAAACTTACAGACTTAGGTTTCACTTTATAACTGTGTGACCATGGGCATGTTACTTGACCTTTCATAATCTTCAGTGACCTCACATGTTAAATACATACATCTTCAGGTTTTTGTATATATATAATTATGTACAATGTTATAATGTATATGAAACAGTAGACATTCATTAAGTGATAGATATTACTTTAAATAATATCGAGGCTTTAAACCTTATTGCTCTATCATTACTTTCAGCTGTTTTGTGCCATTGTGTTTTTGGGGAGGAGAGAGTAAAATTTACTCTGTGAAAAAGTGAATCATAGAAAAAACACACGTGAACTACAGAAATTCTTTTTAAAAACTGTCTTTGTTCAAAGTTCACATTTATATGACAATGGTCTAAAACTTTCAAAATTCAGTTAGGTTATGTAAGGTAATATTATTTATTAATGTTTGGCTCATATCTGCTAATAGCTGAAACTTCTGAAAACTTAAAATTATGTATTTTTTTAAAACCCGAAACAAGAGATTTTAAATTACCTAGCACAACGGTTTCATCAATCAGAGATCAAAAGATAAATGTTTAAAATGGCCTTTTTTGAATTAATGTAATAATTAAATAGAAGGAATTGGAAATTCATATCAGAAGGTAGTTCCTCAGAATAATTATGCCATAACCTAAAAATTTTTAATGTTAGTAATAGGTAATTATAACACTGTACTTACCTCATGCCAAAACTGGGTTGAAAGCTATAAAGATAGACGACAGAAAATTTGTTTGACATCTTTTGGTGGTTTTTAACACAAAGCCCTAGCATTATCATTTTCCAAGATGTTTTTAATGAGATCATATTACCTAAATTTTAAACATTGTTGAAGATCTGCTTTCTCCAGAAATCAAACCAAATCTGGAATTTCTCCTTTGACTTGGCTCATGTTTTTATAATGGAATCTTAGTGTCTATCACCAGAAAGACTAACTGTATAATATGCTCAGTATGCCTGTGCATTTTTGAAGTCTTCTCTCCTCATGTTTTTTTTTTTTTTTTCCAAGTACCAATTTTCTTTCTCCCCTATCCATTTTTTTTGCCCAGCCTATTTGCTAGGACCATCTTTGTATACTTAATACAAGGACCAGTTTTGAGGTCTTGCCAGACCCTGCCTTGATGAAACTGTATTAAGGCAGTTAAAATACTTGGGAAGGGAATCCCTAAATTACTAATTACTGTTAAGAAACCACCACAGATTTGGTGAGAGATGTAAAATTATTACTGGTTGCAATAAAGTGTTCCACTGAATTAATTAAAAGAATTAATCCAAAAAGCATTATTTAAGCCTTATTGCCTCTTTGCATTTTGTATGTAAGCATGATTAGTGTTGACAGGGTTCTAAAGGGCTTATTTATCCTGTATTTTATAAAAATATTTCTGTTGTAAAAAAAAAAATTTCTGTTGTGCATCCTCATGGGAATGCTCACACAGTAAAAGCCATTAGTAAAAGATAGATATGAAAGACAATAGGTAGAGATTTGGGGAAAGTTGGCTTTTTTCCCTTTTTTAATAATAAACTAAACAACTCTGATTATAATCTGACCAAGCAATAAGGTTTTTTAAACACAGCGCCCTTTAAAAAGGTCAGTTCACTGGAGCACAAAGACATAATAGTAACTTTCTTGATTTTCTTTGTTCCTTTTTATTAATACAGTTGGCTTAATTGCTTTAACAGCTATGTGTGATATTTTTAAAAATCCAGTGATATTTTGATCAGGGATTGAGGTTACATTTATGTTTTATAGTTGGCTCAAAAAGACTCATAACATTTTATTTTAGTTTCTCTTCTCAAGAAAAAGAAATCTTGAAAGATGAATTGTTTAGGAACTACAGCCCAGCCAACAAAATGCATACCTTTCTTTACTTAGTGACTGTATAGGCCCAAGATGATGGTGGATTCTAACAATGAGCTTTCTATGATTTACAGAGATTCACTATTCACTATGTTCAACTGAAAACAATTCCATGGCCTTTAAATGCCAATAGAGTAAAGTCTCTCGTGTCTTTCTGAAACACTAGGTGCTATTGATCAATCAGGAGATGGTGTTTTACCAACTCCCAATATTTTTTTTCAGATTTCTTAAACTCGGTGATTCAATAAGTGGTTCATGAATCGCCCAGAAGCCGTCCTGATTAAATAATAAAGAACCCATTTCCGTTAAAATGGACGTGTTATGCCAGCTTCTGATGTTTTCGACGACGGCTTTGCAGGTAGTGTCCTTCCTATCTGCCTGCGGGACTTATTTACTTATTTATTTAGAAAATAGAGAAAGATGAACCTGGTATTATGGCTCACACTCATTGATGACTATGGGCTAATTTACCAGGCAGTGGAAGGCAGCCAGAAGTAGTTTAGGCCAGTTTTTCATACATTTTCCACCACTTAGCGGTAGTACAGAGTAATTTCATATAGTTTTCAAAAATTCCGGAGCCTCTGTGAATCAACTTTTGCTCTATTTAAATTAAAGTCTGTTAAATTGTTTGAACTGTCAGAGATCCATAGCAAAATTTCCTACAGCTCCAAATTAAATACAGACTAGCCATTTTCACAGAAAGGATGGAAGCTGAATAAAAGAAAGGCAATATAATGGCAGAAGGTGAACTAGAAAGAAAGAGCTACAAGGAAAGTGATATAAGATGAACAGGATAACTGAGACACTCACATTTCCTCTATAGCAGTTAACTTTGAAGGTCAAATTTAAATGGAAATCAATTCCATAGATGGGCCCTCTTTTTATATGGAGCCCAAGAAACAGCAAAACAGGTTTCTCCTCCTTCCATTTATCAGGCATGTTTTGGGGACTTTGCCCTAACTCATAAAAATCTTTGATAAGTCATAATTATATATGGAGAAGAGAGCATAGGGGAGTAAATCATTAGCAGTATGGTGTTTGTTGGAAGCCTCAAATTCAGTTCTCTTCAAGCATCCCAGTCATACAGAGGGCAAGAGAGAAAGGTCTGACTTAGAGGAACTCATTTTAGAAGGTAGTTATTGTTTGTTTTGTGAAGACTGATAAAGCAGTTTACAATAATCTAGTAGGTAAGACACTTGACTTGCCATAGATAATACAGTCTAATTCATTTTTGTTTAATTTAGGTGTATGAGCACAGTTTTGTGGTAGAAAATAGGAGTCGGCATTAAATATTAACTTTTTGTTGTTGTTGTTAAAAGACTGTTAAGATATGTATAGGGTTATATAGAAAGATTTATTTTTTAGATTGACCCACTGTGTTGTAGGCTGAAGGTCTATACTTTATAGTATAATTGTTTAAGTAAAAAATCTAAAACTGCAATTAGGAAAATGTGCTCATGTGTTCTGGAAACAAAGCCAAGGGTGCATATTTTACATAGGGATCTGTAAATTTTAGCTGAAGATTCAACTGTGGCTCATGTTCCCATTTTAAGGCTAATTTTCAAACTATGTAAATAAGACTTCTCTAAATTAGAGGTAGAATACGTGAAATATGATTTTGCTATCATGCTGCAAAGATTTCTGGAAATGTAAATATACTTTGATTTACTAAGAATTTCATAATCTAGGAAAAAGCATGTTCTCAAGCTAATACACATTTTTTCTGTCTTAGATGCATAAGCAAAAGTAGAGTCTATTATCATCTTTATTGCTGTAGATATTAATAAAGATTGGGCTTTTAGTAGTGAAATGTATGCTGCTACGGAAATAGAGTTCTACTTTTTATGTATATAGTTTTGCTCGGGACAAGTATATCACTACTTAATAACAATAAGTTATAATAGTATCTCATAGATGGAAACCAACAGTGCTCTTCATTTAATTTATTAGAGTGAGGTTTCTGTTTTCTGAGTGGAAAAATTTACATATGACCAAAGCACAGACCATCTATGCTTAAAAGTGCCATTTGATGAGAAAAATCAAGAAGATTTATATATAACACCACTACTATTATTATTTTGATAAGAGTAGCATAAATAACACTAGACTCAGCATCAGAAGAATTGTATGGTTATATTAATTAGCTAGAACCCTAGATTTAATAATAATTACTCATATCTCCCTTTTGTTAAATAGATGCAATTACAAAATATAAGAAAATAACTCATCTAATAATGTTGAGAAAGGAAAAAATATTTGTACCAGGAGACCTGTACAAAAATGTTCATATCAACATACTTTGCAATTTCCAGAAATTAAGGATAATGCAAATGTTTGTTAATAGAAGAATGGATAAATAATTGTGCCATAGTCTTAAATGGAATATTAACAATATTAATGAACAGACTACAGCTATACATATCAGCATGGATGTTTCTCACATTCATAATATTGAACCAAAGAATAAAGTCACAAAAGAAAACCTACACTATTACTCCTTTTATGTAGTCCAAAAATAGGCAGATCAATAATTGAGAGATGAATAATTACTAAAAAAAAGCATGGAAATAATTATATTAAAAGTCATAATATTAGTTACTTCTTCTGGAGAAAGTGAAGGGTATGATTAGGGTTGAGCTCTTGGGAATTTTCTAAGAGAAAAAAAACCCTTCTAGGGTTAAATATACATCTCTCAGATCCATGTCCCCTACCTTCTACACTTATATCTGTGGTATTTCATAATGGCAGTTGATGACTCAGAGGCATGGAAATATCCAGAATTATTATTTTCTAAGAGTTAATTAAAATAATTATGATCTAGAGATTTAACGTACTTGAAAGTATCAGGAAATTTTAGTAACATTATGCAAAAAATATTTGTGTCATTTAACTTCCAGTTAAGAATTAAAATATGAAAACTACCACACCCTCCAAATAGTTTAATCCAGGTTTTACTATACATATCAAATGTGATTAGTAGAAGAAAAATATATAGTACATTTTCTACCCAAAATGTAGAAACAATTTAAATCATATCCCTACCCTTGTTTCCCCAGAGCCGATAATAGGTAAGACATCTGACATGTAAGCATTAGTGGTTTGTACAATACTATAGCCAAACCCATTTCAAAAGGCCTTTTGTTGATGCTGTATTCCTAAATACACGTCCATTTTAATAAAGTTCTATTTTTTGTTTATATTTTATTTCATACAGTGTTTTATTCTTCTGTGAAAATATACAGAAAAGGAGAGTAAGGCTTATCTAGATTTTTTTTTTTAAAGATTTTATTTATTTATTTGAGAGAGAGAATGAAAGACAGAGAGCACGAGAGGGAAGAGGGTCAGAGGGAGAAGCAGACCCCCGCTGAGCAGGGAGCCCGATGTGGGACTCGATCCCGGGACTCCAGGATCATGACCTGAGCCGAAGGCAGTCGCTTAACCAACTGAGCCACCCAGGCACCCTAGATATTTAATTCAACAACATTAATACAAAGCAGTAAATACTTAGAAAAAATTGAAACAAAAATCCACTTTTGGAATAAATCTTATCAGAAGACTTTATTCACAGGCTGCCACAGTACATGCCTTCTTTATTGTCTAGAGGCCCTTCCAATGGTTGTTGGATTGGGTATTTTTTAAAGAACATGAACCATGATTAGAACATCATCAATACCTGGGAACAAGAACTTTAGATGAAGCAATTATTCTTTCTTCCTTCTGGATTAAGCCAAATTTCAGTTTGCTATCAGAAAATAATTTTTCCCCAGGGTATCTATTCTTAACCTCTTTTGGGGGAGGGGTCCATATAGTACTTCCTCTAGGTTTTTGGTTAATTTTCTATATCAGCAAGTAATTATGTATAATAATTTTTAATAGATTTTTGAGTTAACACTACTTAGGTGACTATATCGTATACTTGCTTTGTTATGCTATCGGCAAATATTTTTGCCTATGGGACCCTGTACTTAAATTTTTCCCATTGATTTATAGTAGTACTTAACTTGATTTTTTTTTTTTAACATATTTCAATCCTTTCATAAAGACTTCCATAATTCTGTTGTAGATGGAGATGAAACTGATATTTTGGAAGAAAAATTACGGATTAAACTGCTAATTGATTTATTTCATGAATATTACATTTTATCAAAATTGTCTTCTTTCTGTATGCTTTTCACATTTGACCTCTATCATTAATCTTAATATAAAATTTTGAATTTACTGGTAGAATTGCATTTGCCTAAAATTTGCATATCTATGTAGATTAAAGATATTTTATGTAATAAAATAAAAAGAGCTTGCTATTTTAAAAGTTCATCTGCAAAGCGTTTCTCTTACTGCATGTCAATTTTTAAAAGTAAATAAATAGGAAGTAAAAAGCGTTCTGTCATGAAAACTGGATAGCTGGGTAAAAAAAGGTGTTTTCTGTTAAATACCTTCAACAGTGACAAGCGAAATGATTATAATAGCCAATAATAAACTCATCTATATTAGTAACACATTTATTATTCCATCTAAATATTTTTATTGATGAAAAACCAATCAAGAGGGGCGTAAATGAAAGGGTGTAAAGAAGACAGTGTTCTGCCCCATGAGTTTTTTGATCTATCACCTTATGAGTAGTATGGTTCAATTTTTAAAAATGTATTAATTTGCTGCTGTGCAAATACACATTTTTATATAGCAAATTAACTTCTACCTTTTAAGAAGTATGACAAAATAATAAGTGAATATGAAACTCATTATTATGCATGGCTCTTTCTTACTTATCTATAAATGAAAATTTGTACTGTCCTAAATAATAGTTGAGGAACTTCTACTTGTGAAATTATTTTCCTTTGGCAAAGTGGATGGAAAAGATTTGGAAAAAAAAACACAAGTGCTGGCACAATTGACAGGAATGTTGGAAAAAATTTTTAAATGTTGGCATAGGAATTCTTTAAAAATTCTAAGTTACTCACATGTGAAATGAAAGTAAAAAAGCATCTGTCCTATTTTATGCACACTGACTAAAAAAATGAACAATTATATTTAGCAAAGTATAAAGCTCTTTAAACTAAGGTATTCTGTCTGGCTTTTGGCGATCTTTATGTTATTTGTTCCACTGAATTAAAATATTATGTTTGAGTGCAAGCATACTTTGAAAAGCAGAAATTGCAGAGAGGAGAACATTCTCTTTTCCAACTCTGATGACCCTAGATGAAATATGAAATTTTTGAGAGACTAAACACTTCTAATATACTTGAGAGAACTTTGGATCTTGGCCTCATCTGTCATTCTGCCCATTTATTAGTGAAATATTTCAAGAACCTTTGGACATGTCTTACTACAGCATCTATTGTTCTGCCCAAGTTAGAGGAGTATATAGATTAGGTCTTTTAGGAATTACAACCATGGTGGTGGTTGTTTTTTTTTTAATTTTCCACATTTTATGTTTTTAATTCTACTACCAGATGTGGTTATATTTTCATGGAAAACAAACAAGAAGCTTAGAGTAATATGAAATTCTGTTTTGATTCCTTCAGAAATTAGTTTAAAACAGTGTTTTAAGGCCAACATGACATTTTCAGATTGTTGTCTGAGATGCTTTTATTGTGTCTTGGTGCTGGAAAAAACAATTGGAGCTCTTATTCACATTTCAGTAAAGTTATTCTGTTTTGCTATATGACTATTTATTGGTAGAGTATATTGCTTTTCATGCATTAAGTTATTAAAACAAAGAGTTCAACACATGGTTTCATAATTGTGATGGAAATAGTCCATAGTGTACCTAATTTCCTTTGATCCTTTATGTTGAACAGTTCAGGCCGTGGTACTTGCCTTGATAATGAGCCTCCCAAGCGTGACTTTCTTTATCCAGCTGTGGCCCCAGGTCAGGTGTATGATGCTGACGAGCAATGCCGTTTCCAATATGGAGCAACATCCCGCCAATGTAAATATGGGGTAAGAAGTCTTAATCCTTATGTTTAGTCATTTATATGTGTTCTTTCATGACACAAATATTAAGTTAGATTTTTATTGAGTGCAGTTTACCTTTGATAACATCATTAATTTAAATATGGCCTTTGGCACACTGCTTTTTTTCTGATACCATTTGTCTAATATCTATTTCTAAATACTTGAGTAATCTCAAATTTCAAATGTCTTGTGAGGAATACAAGTAGAATTTTAATAATTTCTAATTTATTTCTTTTTTAAGTCCTGAGTTTATAATGCCAACTTTAGTTTGTCTTTTGAAATGTTATGCTCTAAAAACTACCCTGTCCCAGCATTTTCTGGTACTCTAATAATTGGGTTTAAGGGCATTTTCACATTGGCTCGGAGCCTTTATTTTAATTTATACTTTTTAGTACTGAGTCATTTCAAGTTGCTTCATTCACTGCCCACATTCTAACACAACAACTGAGTGGGGACAAGATGACATTAACCCAAATAGAAAAACAAAGAAAATTCCTGTGGAAAAAAATGTAGGTTTCATAATTGACTCTTCGTGTCTGCCTAAAAAAGTGGGCCGTGGATGAAGCAACTTGAAATGACTCAGTACTAGAAAGTATAAATTAAAATCAAATAAATAATATTATATATATAAATAATTTAAAGTTTCATTGAGAAAGATATCAGTGTTTAGTATAGAGACATGTTCATAGTGGGTACACAGTGTAAACATGCTGAATGAAAATAGGATTTTTAAATGACAAGTTGTAAGAAAAATTCAGGTTTAAAACATAAATTTAAAGGCTTGGTTTCTGTTTTTATGCAAATAGCATTTAAAATCCCTTTTTAAAACTAATGAGAAAAAAAAAAGGAATTCAGTCTTAAGATAGATAATACTAAACAGTATATACATGGTACTGTACCAGTTATTCCCCTTGGTACAGTACAAAGGAAAGTGATTTTTTAAAGTATCCCTTGGGTGACATATTATTATGCATGGTAGTCTTTAGCACATTTTGTGCAAGAGATTTAAAGATTGTGTGCAACTATCTAAGTATCTTAAAGCCTTGAGTAAAACTTTGGTCTTTCTTGTCTCTCAGACAGAGTCTTCTGTTATTATTTCTACATGATTTTAGTTTCTTTTTTTCTTGGGTTGCTTTTTCCTACAGAAAATGTTGATCAAATTTCAATCATGGTCTTTTTATATACTTGTAGCTTAGTAGGTTGAAATTCAAGATCAAATGAGATTGCAGATTTTCTGTTATTCTTATCTATGATCTCATTTCTTTATTAGGAAGTGAAATGGTTAATCTACATTTTAGTTTTTTTAATTGGAAATTGAGTTTTAATTGCATCTATGTATTTTCATATTAGATAATTTATATTATCAGTTTTGCAGGATCTACGGATGCATCTTTTCTTTCTTTAATAATTAATAAAAATTTTCGCCTGATTATCCTATCTCTCTACCTGTATATCTCATTTATTTCAGACTAGTTGATCTGAAGTAAAGTAAGATACATAGTATTTGCAAAATTGTGTATTTTCAGTTTATGTTCCTTATATTTAGCTTTTTTTAAGAAAGTTTTTTTTACTTATTTGAGAGAGAGACAGGGAGAACACAAGCAGGGGGAGGGACAGAGGAAGAAGCAGACTCCCCGCTGAGCAGGGAACCCAAGGGGGGGCTCGATCCCAGGACCCTGAGATCATGACCTGAGCCGTAGTCAGATGCTTAGCTGACTGAGGCACCCAGGTGCCCTCTTATGTCTAGCTTTTAGATTCTATTTCTTTATGTGTTGTGTTTATAAAAGCTTTTGTAATAGATATAAAGTAAAATTTGGAAAACTTGGGGAGAGACATTAGCATCTTACAATCCTATACAATTTCTCATATTTTATCATTAATCTTTTCACTTTGATTTGCAGCAAAATGGTTTTCTTAGACTCAGGTACTATATGAAAATGCTTATGCTACCTTTTTATAAAGTGCTATACATTACTATCAAAGTTTCTTGAGTCAAAATAGATTCTTTTTTTCCCCCCCATAATAGATTCTTTACAGTCACTCCCACCTCTTAAGCTTGTGCCTGAAAAATTGGTTTTACACAATTGATAGCACCCAAAGACACATCATGTTTCATCTGGTGAATTGCTAAGGTTTTAAATGATTCTAAGTACTACTTTAGAAAACAGTAATGGCTTTGAAAGTGGAGTCTGTTCAGGTAAACAGGTCATACTTCAGATAGTAGCTGAAGGGAAAGCAGACCAGCCATGATTATACCTAGCTGTCAAAGTGTAGCATCTTGAGATGAACACTGAACACAAGCACTGGAGGCTTAGAAGAGCACGGTAGCCTTTTAGTGAGGGGATACTTCTGGTGTTGGAACATCAGGAAGTGATCCCTTTTTCAACGAGCACATCTGTAATGATGCCAAGGAAGATTTTAAGCAACTACAAGATGATACATTACTGCAGGAGTGATCAACTTGCCATCTCTTCCACTTTGGTTATTGTGTGGTCATTGTTGGGGTTTCCAGTGATTATATCTGCAGTTATAAAAAACCTTGCTGGAATTCTTTGTGAGTAGGCTCATCAATATACATGTCAGGTATATTGGGGAATTTACATGAAAATTTTTAATTTTCTTGTCTCTCAGGCAGAGTCTTCTGTTATTTCAGGAAGCATTTTCTACTGTTATCTTTGTATATCATCCATTTATGTTTTCCAGGTATTCCTAAATTCCAATAGAAGTAGTGAGGAGATAGATGGTAATGGTTATAAATACAAAGAACAAAACAGTATACAGAGTAAGATAGTTGTATAATATAGTAATTTATAAATGATGTATGGTTTGTGGTATTTATGTTGTGCCTTTTTCTGAGATACTTCAGACTAACTTCGATAAAAATTGTAATTACCTATTAATATTTTATAGATGGTGAAACTAAAATACAGAATGTGATTTACCTACCCCAAGGTAAAAATAAAAATTTAAAAAGGTCTAATTTAGTTCCATTTTCTATTAAGTGTAGTAAATATCTTAATAAAATAAACAGATATATTTTATTTCAGGAGATACATTTTATCAATGTTAATCAAATGATGTCTGTTTCTAAATATCTTCTTTTTTTATCAGAATTTTTTTTCTTATGTTATGTTAATCACCATCTAAATATCTTCTTAAAAAACAACAACAACAAAAAATTTCTCTGGCTTATCCCAGTCTTTTTTGGGAGAGAGGTGGTCTGGAGAGCTTCCCTAAACTTATTTTCAGAATTTTAAATTCTCAAGTGTGTGAGACCCTCAGTGTTGGATTTGAGTTATATATCTATTTTTCCCTATGTAAATAGTTAGGACCTCTTCAAGGCAAAGTACAAGCACAGATGAGCAACATACAAAACAAGATCCTACTAGATCATCTAAAAAATCTGCTAGCTCTATCATCAAGTTCTAAGGGTGCCTTTGATGTGTTCTGGATGAAACTGCATTGCAAATAAAAATGTCCAAAAAAATTTTTTTTTCCTATTTAGAGGAAAACTGCTCTCTATAAAGTTCTGTAGAATCTATTGTCTCACTCCTCTTCCACTTCCATTTGTCTCCTCTTTCTTTTTTTTTTTTTTTTTTAATTTTTTTTTTTTTTTTTTT